>NW_017731545.1:1890416-1894534 GCF_001890085.2 Hipposideros armiger | reverse complement strand
TTGATGTTTTTGTTCTTCAGTCTAGTTGTGGAGGATGTCGCTTCACTGGTCCATGTTGGTATTATCATTGTGCTCTTCCCGAATGAGGCAGATCGGTCGCCAGCCTCTGGACGGCTGCTCACATGGCTCTTGGCAGCTCACACTGGCTGCCGGCTGCTCACGCTGGTTGCCAGCCACTCACGGTAGCTCACGGCAGCCCACTGCATCAGGGGCTGCAGCCTATGCCATCGTGGGCAACTCAAGGCAGCCCAGCTCCAGGTAGAGCTGTTGTTCACCATCTTAGTTGTTGAGGGCACAGCGTCACTGACCAATGTGGGAACCAAACCTGCAGTCTTGCTGCTCAGAGCTCACGCTCCCAACCCAACTCTTAACCAACTGAACCACTCGGTCGGCCCCCAAGCATTTCCTTTTAAGTGAGCACCAAGAGTATCACAATCTTTGACAACTAGACAAGTCAAAAGAATAACACTGATGATCTTTTCCTATCTGAGACCAAGAGCACGAAAAAGAAAACATCTGAAGGAGAGCATAGTGCCTCTTGCTTTGGGATTTCTAAATTCTCTGCCATAAACAGTCAACCCTAAGAACCTGCATTGCCACTTTCAAAGGCCTTTTTCTCACTTAATAAAAATGTTCTTTAGTCCTAATACCTCAAAATAGCCAACAGTTTGAAGTTAAAACACTGCATTGCAATAGGACTGGGCACAGTCCTAGGACATACTGTGTATTTGGTATTGAACCATTGGCTTTTGTGCTTTCAGGGTGTTTAAGGTGCATTTTAACATCTGGACTTGATGAAATGGTAATGATTTGTCACAAATTGTGTGGGTGAAAGCAGCATTCTTCAAACTATGGCTTATCACCTATTTTTGTAAATCAAGTTTTATTGGAACACAGCCATGCCCATTCACTTACATATTGTCTATGCCACTTTCTTGCTATAATGACAGAGTTGAGTTATTGGGACAGAGACCATATGACCTGCTAAGTCTAAAATACTTACTATTTGGCCCTTATAGTAAAAGTCTGCTGACCTCCAGATTAAAGAATTCCCTAAGTCTATGTAGGTCACGGAACAGTGATTAAAGAATGATTAAAATGTTGAAAGAGGTTTAGACACATAAAGACAGAAAATTGTAACATCAAGTTCTGATGCAAATATGAAAATACTTTGACAAGTTTTAAACTAGTCCTCAGCATATCTATCTATCTATCTATCTATCTATCTATCTATCTATCTATCATCTATCTAATCTCTATATATCTCCTAACTCTGCACAAAGGTTCCAGACTCAGTTGGTTTTATGGGTGGTTCCTGTTCAACTTTTAGGTTACACAAAGAATTTCAAACTCCAGAAAAATATGGAAAGCTTCCAAAAACCAATTTGTGGGACTAACATACCTTTGATTCCAAAATCTTGACAAGTAAAGCATAAAAGAGAAAACTATAGGCCAATTTCATATATGAATTTAGATGCAAATAGCCTATAAAGTATTAACAAATTGAATCCAGCCATGTATTGAACTTCATTTGATACCAATTTTTTATTTTTAATGTAATAAATTAGTAACTTTTTAATGCAGTAGATGTAGTAACTTGACAAAATGTCAACTTATACTTAAATCTTCCACCAAAAAACAGAAGAAATTATATTTAATTATAGTATTAATTATATTAACTAATGTAATTACATTATATTTAAATAAATACATTAAATAAATTAATATATTTAATTTTACATATTAATCCCCACATTCTGGGCACTTAGTGATTTTTACATCCCTGAACTGAATGAATCCAAGGTCTGGGTTAGAATCCCAGCTCTCCATGGGTAGTTTTATAACCCAACCAAGTCATTGACCCTCCCTGTGCTTTAGGCAAAATAAAGGGGCTGTGCTGTCATCTCCAGAAATTTACTGCTAGGATTCAATTAAGGACAAATAGGTAGCCAGGCCCTGTTCTGGTTGTTTTATTAGTCAAACAATTTTAATTTAATCCAAGCAATAGAGAGGACGATGCTTGAGCAAACACTTTTGAGTGACAGAGGCATTTGTACAAATGTTTTACACTCTCATTTTGATTCAAAAAGTGGCATGCAACTTGAATATGTGTGTTTTGGGGAAGGACTGTACAAAAACACCAAGAAAGAGAACAATGGATTGTAAAAGCAGAAAAGAGTCCTTCCAACGCAGATAGACCTTTCTTTTTCTTCCTAGATCTTTTCAGCTTCACAAAAGGAGACATATTTTCCATATAATTGCTAAACATGTTTGCTTATTAAATTATTCTTTAATTAGTTAATGATTTTAGCCATGCTTTGCTCTTCGGATATTCATTTTGTGTAATAAAATAATTATAGATAATTAAACTATCTCAAGCCTTTTTCTTTCTCCCAGCAAACATGCTAGGTATCCAAAAATGACAACAAGTTGTAAATTAATCTGGGAAACAAAGCATGACAGATGAATGATTTATTTGGAATTAATTAGGCACTAATTATATACTGGAACTAGACAAAAAATGAGACTCATTATAAAAATAAAACACAATTCTGAAAAGATGCGGTTCCCAACATTCTTACCTTCTATGATGATGGAGTTGTTTCTTATCCAAGTCAGGGCCTTCAAGCAGTCTTCTTCATCATTGAGAGTGAAATGATTGCAAGGAACTTTTCCAGTGTATCGCTGCTTACTGCTGTTTGGAATTTCTCTGTTGGTCAGGAGTTGACTAATATCAGCCCCTGTAGGGCATGGGACCTGAGGTATGTTACAAAGAAATGCTTATTTTAGCAGTAACAGGTGAAATGCTGACACAGTAATAAATAAATATATAAATTAATTAATACATTATTTAATTAATTAAAATAAACATAGCAATGTCCAGTATAGGCATGTCTTTTTTTATCTCCAGATGCAATCAAGTTTTTTGTTTGTTTGTTTGTTTGTTTTTAAAGGTTTTTATTGGGGAATTGGGGGAAGGGGAATAGACAAGTTGCTGTTGCTTTGTTCTTCAGTCTAGTTGTGGAGGACGTTGCTTCACTGGCCCAAGTTGGCACCATCATTGCGCTCTTCCCGGGCNCCACAACTAAGATTGAAGGACAACAACTTGACTTGGAGCTGATGGGTCCTGGAAAAACACAATGTTCCCCTTCCCCAATTCCCCAATAAAATCTTTTTTTAAAAAAAAGAGTCTGCCCAGCCCTAGTTCCCAAGTTGTTGGGACATTGTCTTTTGGGCACAAATCAAACTTCCCCACCCCTCCCTCCATTTGCTTATCCTGCCCTTTTAAGCCTGAGCTTAAATCCTCCTTTCTCAGGAAGTGTTCTCTAAACTTCACAGTCCCTAGGGCTCTCATTAAAGCCAGGTGCCTCTCCGCAAGCAGACTGGCACCTGGTGCGCATGGATCCCCTTCTTTTGTGTAGAGACTGTGTCCTGGGCTGTGCTATCACCAGAACAGCAGGGGCTTATACTCTGGGGACGCTTTGGTGTATAACAACAACTCCATCACATGTAGTAGTAATAGTAATACTAATAGCCTATATTATTGAACTCTCACTATGTATGAAGTGCTGTCCTGAGTTGGACATGTTATATTGTATTTATCTCATCTATCTCACGGCAACCCATATGAGGAAGATATTATTCAGAATGGGACTAATTAAATTCATGTCTGAATAATGACTCTAATCATAGCTACACAGAGAAAGAGCTCCCTTAAGGCAGGAGGTTAACATTTTTCTTTCTAACTTTTCTTACATCAGAAATCATTTGAAAAGGGCCACTACACAGAGTTAGTAATTAACTTGGCTGGGTCAGGTATCTCAGATGCCTCCAAGAGTCTGGGCCCAGCACTAAGCATTAAGAAGTGCCCTGGGAATGTCACAAAACACTGGACCTGGGAAAAATAGCCTACATTTAAGACACAAAACTAATGTTTACACACTTCTTATACTGGCTGTTCAGTAGACAAAAGTAGGCACTCAGAGGAGTTTTATGTAGTAGCTAAATGGAGATATTCTTTTTTTTTTTTTAAAGATTTTATTGGGGAATTGGGGAAGGGGAACAGACAAGTTGCTGTCCTTTTGTTCTTCAGTCTAGTTGTGGAGGATGTCGCTTCA
>NW_017731545.1:1885436-1887140 GCF_001890085.2 Hipposideros armiger | reverse complement strand
GCAGCCTACGTGTGTTGAGATGTTGTTCAGCATCTTAGCTGTAGAGGGCAGTGTCACTGGCCCTCATATGTGGGATCCGAACCGGGGCCCTCTGGCATCCCAAGCCAATTCTTAACCATCGTGCCACTCGGCTGGCCCACAATCAAGTTTTAATTGAAACAAACAAACAAACAAACAATGACCATATGGAGCTAATTCTTAGAAGGAGTTGTTCTGATTATATGATGCTATGTTACAAATTATTCCAAAGTCAATGGTGCAAAACAAGCTTACAGATTCTGAAGGTCAGTAATTCAGAAAGGGCAAGGTGGGGGACAGCTTGTATCTGTTCCACAATGTTGGAAGCCTCCAAGGCTTCAAGTGGGAAGACCTGAAGCCTGGGGGTGACTTAATGGCTAGGGGCTAGGATCATCTGGAGATAAACCATCTCAATCCTATTTCTTTCCCCCAGAAAACATGCTAGGTATTAAAAAATGAGAACAAGCTATCACTGTATGTCCAGCAGTTGATGTTGGCTGTGGGCTGGGATCTTAGCTGGAGTTTTTGGCCAGAAGGCCTACATGTGACCTCTCCATGTGGCTTGGGCTTTCTCACAACATGGTGGCTGGGTTCCCAGGCAAGTATCCTCAGAGGGAAAACAAGTCCAGAGAGCTCCGTGTTCTTTTCTAACCTCATCTTGGAAGTCAAGCGGTGTCTCTTCCACCATACTATATTCATGGAGGTCGTCATAGAGGCCTGCTCAAGGTCAAGAGGTAGGAACTTAAAATTCACCTTCCCCTGCTGGGGCAGCAAGGTTGTGGATAATAAGCACATGGATTTGGTGTGGCCATTTTTGGTAAAAACAACCTGCACAGAAGCAATTCTATCAGGGGTTGAAATCCAAGTACATACGGGGTCTAGGCAGAAAAGAAAATGAGGGAAGCAGACTACTATTTACTTATGAAAATTATAGGATTATTCTTCACTTTGTCAGAGAGGCATTCTCTCTCAATATCTTTTTCTTTCTCTTTCAATCTCCATCTCCATCTCCATTTCCATCTTTATCTCTAACTCTGTCAACACAGAGCCCTCCCAGTACAACTTCTATTCTCATTTTTGACACTGACAGAGTGGAAAGAGATACTTTCCTCTGCTGTAGGGAAAGCAACAGAAAAAACACAGTAAAGGATAATGGCTGACACTTGTCCTCAGTATCAAGGATACTGTGGCAAATGGGAAAGCCTGTGCCTTGGCCAGAGTTTGGCCATGACTCAACTCCATCCAATTGTTACCAGGGTAGAGTATGGGTTCAGTGGGGCCAGATATGATTTCTCAAGAAATGCTAGACTTTTTTTTTTTTAATGTGGACTCTTGATTTTTAAAAATTATTTTAGTTCAGATTAAAATCAAATAAACACCATGTAAAAGCCAAGTAAAATAGCACAGCAATGTGTGTTTGCCCAGTGGGCCACCACTTTCACCACTCCAATTTTTATTTGGTGGCCAGGTGAAGATTATGTGGAAGATAATGAGGCCAGCACTGGGAGCAAAACTTAAAGGCAACTGGAGGCCTCTGTTAGAAGACCTGCACCAGCTGTTTTGCATACTCATGGTACAATGCCTCATAGCTGTGAGGCAGGGGTTGTTCTCAGCTGTGGTGAGTAAAAAGTTCACTTGTAGTAGAGACGAATATGGGTGCAAAGAAAGTTTTTTTTTTTTTTTTTT
>NW_017731545.1:1876611-1885376 GCF_001890085.2 Hipposideros armiger | reverse complement strand
TGGCTGCTCAGCTCGGGCTGGACTCGAACCGCTGTTGCTCAGAGCTCAAACTCTTGAGCGAGCTCTTAACCAACTGAGCCACTCGGCCAGCCCACCAAAGAAAGTTTTTTATTCCTTGACAAATGCCTTGTTATACTGGGTAGGTGTGACTACAGGCTGGTGCTTGAACAAATGGGGCTTCACTAAATGCCAGATATTTAGGAAACTTTTTGGTTATATACTTCCTTAATAGAAATGGTAAAGCCATGGTACTTGTGATGTATTTAATTCAATTTCAAATGGAATTAAATAATTTTTAAAAACTCAATTTTTAAAACGGGATGTCCTTTCTTCATGAAGAGGCTGCAGTAAAATTTTATTCATTAAAAAAACAAAGCAAAACAAAACAAAATAACCCCAGTAAATAGTGGTTATTTGCTGCAACTGAAATTGTGGAGGTAAAATTCTCTTATTAGCAATATAATTTGTTTAGCAATATCACGCTAACATTTTGGCTTTATTGTATTCATAGTTATTATAAAGCAGTCCACTGAGGGCTTTGGTGAATGGCTTAAAGTGCACAATATTGAATACTGTGTTTAGAGGTTTGAAATTCACCAGAACTGCAACAAGCATTATAGTACAAAAGAAAATGAAATTTTGATACCATTATACCAGTTTAGTAGGTTATGCTTTAACGAACCAGGAAAAGTCTTTGGCAGAAAATGGCAGGGCTAAAGAGCAAATTGAGAGCTATTTAATTTATATAAGTTTCAATAAGTTATTGTTCCAAATAGTGGGTGTTTAGATGAAAAAAACAAGGAAGAGAGGGGGAAAAAAAAGAATAAGGTCCTGAAATGAAATTGCATCCTGATAACCTATATAATTCTTGGGTGCACTCAAAAGCTTTTTTGTATACTTCTAAACTATAAACAATTAGAGAAATTAAAGAAAAATTAATGGGATGATGTGCGTATTTTTCACATTCACCCAATGGCATTTTCACAGAATATGCATAGGCAAAACAAGCTAGGATTTTAAATCCCAAGGCCAATTAATTTGTCTACAGCTTAGCAAAACTTAATAAATCAAAAAGTGCCTATGGGGAAAAAATTCATATTATGTCATCAAAATAAGGGAGGGAATAAAGCTTAAAAAGAGGGCATGGGTATATTTAATGAAAAAGCACCACCAATACTGGCTATCAAAACCTGAGAGTTCTCTGCCACTAACTAAACTACCACTAATGTGTGAATGGAGAGTAGCAGATGATTTTATAACCATTCCATCAGATGATTCCGATTGAACACTGCCAACATCACTGGCTGTTGAGATCCCCGTGGCCATCCCATTCTCCTCAGCAAGTTAATAATTTATGGTGGCAGGGACTGCTGGTGGCCTACTTAATACCCTGTCTCCCTTTATTTCTTAGCAACAGGCTCCCAGGAAATATGCCCAGGTGAAAAACTACATTTTCCAATTCATGACCTAAGAGGTGGTCAAAAGTCAGGAGTCCTTGGATGAGGCAACATGAAAACTCATTTTGCTCTAGTCCTTCCTCCTTCCTGCTTCTTGCAAATGGAATGGTTGGAGCCACAGCAGCCACTTCAGTATGCTGAGGGTGGAAGCCACATGTTAAAGACTGAAGAACAAAAGACAGAAGGGCCTGGGTTCCTAATGACAACAGGGAGCCACTTTACCAGAACTGAGTTGCTTTCTCCAGACAGCTTTAATGAGAAATAAAACAACACTAACAACAACTTACTTATGACTCTAGCTATAAACAATACTTTCTAGAATTTTTGTGTTGTAAAGACTTTTAAAAGCCATCAAGTGTAATCCCTGGACCATATCTATGAGAGAGGGAGAGAGGGGAGAAGGAAGGGAGAGCAAGGAGACAGGGAAAGAAGGAGAAAGGAGAGAGACAGAGGCAGTGGTGAAGAACTCATGCTCTGGAGCCAGACCACCTTGGTTCAGATCCTAGTCTGTCACTTTGTCATTGTTTAACCTTGGACAAACTATCTCAACTATAAAATAGGGATGAAAGTGGCATGGACCTCAGAGAGTCACTGCACACACGTGTGGTGAGTGGCAACGACTCAGCCTCTGGCAGGTGTTCCTATCCCCCTTACCAGGCCCCGTGGAGGCATCTTGCTGCCTCCTGGGGCTGGACATTCCCTTTTGGTGGAAACCCTGAGTCTTAGGAAGTTGTTTTCAGGATGAATAAGAACTATATTCCCGTTGCTTCTGGCAGTCTGTCTTAATTCTGCTTTCTGGAGCCATGATGTATAATTCTAATTCGTTTTCTACATGAAAGTCTTCAGGTATTTGAGGATGACAATCCTGAATCTTCATCCCTCTAGCTAAATATCCGGGGTGTCTTGTGCTTCAACTGGTCCTTTCCCTTCCTAAATGTGACTCCAAAAAACGAGTATAATATTCAGGTGTATTTCTGCTTTTGTGACATTTTCTTTGACACAATCATGTTCAGCATGTAACAGGCTCTCATATCTGTATTGTTGTCATGATTTCTACCCTTTGTCAACACGAATGCTTTTCTTTCTCCAGTTAATTCTGCTTTGCTGGATACTAATATTGGTGCTGCTCCTAACAGCTCTTTGAATTTGTCTGACACTTTTTGCTGGTGCACTTTTAACTATTTTTTCATTTCTAAAGTTTGGGTGTCATTTTTGTTTTGGTATTTCTCTTATATTTTGAATGTAGTATGAAAACAGAGCCTGGGTCTTGTAACAGGACAGTTTAAAACCATGGCATTCACTGCTATAGCTGCTGTTTTCTTCTCTCATGCCATTCTGGTTTACACTCTCACATTTAAGCGTGTGGCTCTTTGCTTCATGTTCTTCCCTTTGGGTTACATGACTGATGTTTTCTCCCATTTTATCTTCTCCAGTATTTGAAAGATGAATTTATTATGCAGTTCAAAAGCATTCTTTAACCTTATTTCCTCTAAATATAAGAGTCAAGATTGAAATATTACCTTTGCATTTCCCCATTTAAGACACTTCATATGCCTCCCTGGCCACTTCTCTCCCTATTTCAACAACTTGGTTTTGATTAGATTTAGATTAAGATTTATTATTTCCCATTTTGCATTTATTCTCAGATTTATAAAAATGATTTAGCTACTTTTAAAATTGTTTGGTGCTTGCCACTTGTCCTTTAATGTTACGGCAAAGTCCTAAATTTTCCTTTCTGTCTCAATTATTCAGATATACATAAATGAACAAGGAAGATCATTTTTCTGAGGCCCTTACACATGAAGAATGGCTTTTTGCTGTCTTCAAATAGGAGAAACTTGTTGAATTGCTACATTTTCTTCAAAATTCAGCATGGCTAGTTTCATTTTCTTATGCCTGCCTAACTTTTGTGCTTTTGTTGGTGGAAAGGTTGGCAATCTGTTATGTTTTCTCTTGAAGTTTGTTCACTTTTTTCCCTATGATTCTTTTTTTTTAAATATTTTATTGGGGAATTGTGGGGAGGGGAACAGCGTTGGGGAATCTGGGAAGGGAAACAGACAGGTAGACAGATTGATGTTTTTGTTCTTCAGTCTAGTTGTGGAGGACGTCGCTTCATTGGCCCATGTTGGTATGATCATTGTGCTCTTCCCGGGTGAGGCAATTGGTCGCCGGTCATTGGTCGGCTGCTCACAGAGGCTCCTGGAAGCTCACACCGGCTACCAGCCGCTCACGCTGGCTGCCACCCACTCATGTAGCTCACAGCAGCCCGCTGCAGCCCCACTGCAGCCTACGCCATCGCCGGTGACTCACAGCAGCCCAGCTCCAGGTCGAGCTGTTGTTCATCATCTTAGCTGTAGAGGGCGAGCATCACTGGCCCTCAATGTGGGATTGGAACCGTAGCCCTGATGCTCAGAGCTGGTGTCCCAAGAGAGCTCTTAACCAGCTGGGCCACTTGGCCGGCCCCCTATCATTCTTATAGAACCAAAATTTCATCAGAATGTAAGTAGCTGGAAAAATTTTCCTATATTTTACCTGGAATGTGGTCAACTGGACAATATGGTTTTTAGGTAAGTCAAGTTTTCTTCTAGTATATCTTTATTGCCTCTATTCTATTTGTTTGGGTCTCTTCTTTGGGAAAACCAATGATATATATGTTGCCGCCATGTCAATCATATCTTCTCATCTTTTGCACCATACGTTGCCCTTTACCTTTGACCCTCTGCCTCTGCCCTCCAGGAGGAGCTTTATGCTTTGTCTTCAGCATCACTAAATTCCAGCAGCAGGTCTGTCTCTTGATGGGGATTTAATTTCAATCCTTTCTTACTCACCCATCTCCCTTTTCAGCTAATCCTATGACCCTCTCAGTTTAGCTTCTGCTCTTTGATGACTTCAGCTCCCATTTCAGAGGATGTACTGAGAGGATGATAAATAGTTTCCTATAAAGTGTGTGTGTGTGTGTGTGTGTGAATCCTACATTTTGGAATATTGTCAAAAGTCTGTTCTTCTCTGATTTTTCCAGATGTTCCCTCTCCCTTATTTTATGTCATCTTTTTGTTTCATTTGTCTCTTGCTATGCAACAAACTGACACCAAAACTTAAGTGGTTTAAACAACCACCACTTTATTACCCCTCATGATTTTGTGAGTCAGAAATTTGGGTAGGGTTTGGCTGGGCAATTCTTTAATTCCATGTGTTATCCATAGAGGTCACTTGGTGACATTCAGCTAGTGGAGGGTCCAAGATGGCTTCACTCGCATATCTGGTACCTTGGAAGGGATGGTTGGAAGGGTGGACTCATCTGGAACTGTCAGCTGGAGAACTCATGTATGGCATCTCCAGCATGGTGATCAAAGGGTACCTGGATTTTCTTCGTGACAGATCAGGACTCCAGGAGCAACCGTTCTCACAAACAAGGAGATCCTGCATGGCCCTTAACATGGCCTTGGAAGTCATGCCACTTCACTTCATTTGTACTCTATTGGTCAAGGTGGTCACAAGCCTGCCCAGATTCAAAGGAAGGAGACATAGACTCCACCTCTTAGATAGGAGAAACCAAAAAATTTGCAGCTTTGTTTTAGAAAGGCCACTTTTCTTTGACCTCATGCTATTATTTTCCCCTTAAATCATCAGAGTGAGGTCTCTATATGCAAGCTAGGTGCTGTTGAATGACAGGGGGAGCACCTTTCTCAGGTCTTGCCGCAGAAGCAAAGTGGTGTGCACAGCTCTTTTCTACCCATTTGTAGCAGGCTCTCTCCTGTGGCTGCACCATTTTGGATGCCATACTTTTATTTACCCTAAGATGTAATTAGCCTCTGTGGAGACCACATCATATTGCTGACCCACATCAAGCTCACCATAACTAACATCCTGGCTTGCTCTCTTACCTGGCTGGATAGTTTTGCCTCACCTGCTGGCTACTAGTGTTACCTCTTTGAGAGTCTCTGCCACGGACTTCTCATGGTCAATACCAAACTCATTTGACTTTGAGTTGACAAATTTTTATTCTTCTTCTTTTAGAGATGACCCAAATCCAGGCATGGGGCAGGCATCTGTCCCTCTCTGCATGATTCTCCATAAGCCATGGAGAATGGCTCAGGTACCTCAGTTGTAAGCTATCTCAGAGTGGTTTTCAGGACCACTATGCTTGCCAATAAAAATAAATTGATAGGCAGGGTGGCAAAGAGAGTCAGAGGGTACTGAAAGATAAATCTTCATCTTCCCAAACGGAAAAGTCATAGATAATGTCAGAAGCTGATAGATCAAGGAAAAAATTTATATAAACACATTCTTTGGAGTTCTAGGGCTAAGTATTGAAGAACTAACAACAGAAATGCCATAAAGTGGTTGCCTCAGGAGAAAGGGCTTGGACATAGAGACAAGCCCTCCTCACACACAGCCCTGCAGCACAATGTAATGGTTTACCTTGTGCATGAATTTTCTCATAAAAAGATTAAGCAAAGTGCACATGGATATAAAAAGTATTGCATAGTATTTTAGAATGATAATGCCATTGAAAGGTCTGATTAGAGGTTAAGGTTTATAATTATACAGAGCGTGCCAAAAAATGTATACACATTTTAAGAAAGGAACAAACTGTATTAATACATATCAATAACAAAAGATGAATACAAGTTACATTTGACTTCTGCAATTACAAGAGGTGCTCAAAGGGGTTACCATCAGCATCCAGACACTTCTGATTATGGTGAACTAACTGCTTGAGCAACATTGACCAAAGTGTTAACATCGCTTAAAATGTGTATACATTTTTTTGGCACCCCTGGTATTTTTAAATTATATATGTTTTATTTTGGGTTTAAGCTTTATTTGCATCATTTAATTTATTTTTAATCACAAAATTGAGACAAAACTATAATAGAGTTGAGGAGAAGGAAATAGAAAAAAACCAAACAAACAAAAAAAAACCCCTGTAAGATCTTTCAGTGAATTCAGCTGCCTTTTTTGTATCAATCTATGTACCTTTAACTCTTTTTAAAACTAAAATGATGGTTTTTAATGGGAACCAGAGATATGGTTACAATTACATAGTCTGACACAAAAAACCTGCGGGTGATCAGGAGTTGGAAGGTTACAAAATAATGAGGGTCACACTGGGTACTGAAGAAAAGCTGTTCCAGAGCCTCAAGAGCCAGGTTAATATGGCCTTTCCCCGTGACCTTGTGTGTGGTCACCCCTGGAATCCATCTTGCCAGGCTCTGTCCAAAGGCCAAAGCCACCTCTGTCCCCACCACCCCAGCCCCCTCGGACACCTTCATGATCCCTGCCTCGGCCTTGGTAGCTGCTCTGATCATAGCCTCCTCTGCTACCACGATGATCATCTCCATAGCTACCCCCACATAAGAGCCTCCTGGTCCCCCTCCTGGGCCATCTGGTTTAGAGGCTTTGGCTGGTTGCATTCATTCCTCCAAGAGAAGTTCGTGTTCTCCCATGTAGGATTAGAACATGTCCAGTCCCCAGCTTGTTGCTGTCCGGCTCCCTCAACCCTCCACCTTCACTGGGGAATTTCCCCTGGGCCACAGTCACTGCTGCCACCACCTCCACAGCCTCCACGCCCAGTGCCACCACCCCAACTGAAATCTGCTCACCGAGTAGAAAATGAAACCTTGATAGGATTCCCAGAGAATTCTTTTTTTTAAAATATTTTTATTATTATTATTAGTTTCAGGTGTACAAAACAATGCAATAGTTATCCTTTTCACCCATCACAAAGTGACAGCCCCCTCCCCCATCCACTGTCCCCCCACCCCTGATATCATACATATCTATTACAATTCCATTGACTCCACTCCCACACTATACTCCACATCCCATATATGTATATAGATGTATTAAATTATCGTTGACATATAATATTATTCAACGGCAGCTTCAGATAGACAGTGCGGTGGTCAGGCCTCTACACCATCTATGAAATGGTCTCCCTAACAAGACATGAGTCCAACTGGCCCCCTAAAAAATATTTACAACATTATTGATTATATTCCCCATCCCTATATTTTCTATCCCTGAGGCCATATTGTAATTACCAATTTGTATTGTCTCATCCCTTCCCTTTCTCCTTCATCCCTACCCCCTCCCAACTAGCAACCATCAGTTTTTCCTCTGTGTCTCTGAGACAGAGAATTCTTTACCATCAAACTAGTTAGTAGCCACTTTAGCAGAAGGTGGGTCGTCAAACGACACCATTGCCTCTCCCTTCAGCTTGCCTGTTTCTCTGTGTGTGTACAGATTAATCATGGGCTGTCCTGTTTTCTTATTTGTCTTAATAATATCAATCTGCTTGAAGTAATCAGCCACAGACTCAATTGTAACATTCTTGCCCAGGCCTTGCACGAAGATGGTGGTGTTGTCTCAATTATCCTGTTCAAAGTCACCATGTGGTCCTTGGTCCTGAGGGCCACCAAATTTATTGAAGCCACCATGGTCATTTCTGCCCATGCCACCTCTGCCTCCAACAGCTACCTTGACCTCTGGGTTCATAGCCACCACTGCTGTAGTTGTAACCACCACCACTGCCCCAGCCGTGGTCCCCTCAGTCATGCTGGCCTCCCCCATAGCTACCACCCCACCACTCTGGTCCTGATTGCCATAACTACCGCCACTGCCGCCACTGCTCATGGGGGGGGACTGATCTTGGCGGTATTTCCATCCACCACCTCCACCACCCCCTCCACTGCTACTGTTGTACTGGTTCTGCTGTCTGTAGCCCTGAGGAGGATTATAGGAGCTTGGCTGCTGTCCATAGCCTTGCTGTGGACCATAGCCCCCACTGTGGGCCTGCCCATAGTTGGTGCTCTGAGAACTGCTACCACAACTTCCCGAGATGCTACTAGGAGCTGGTTATTGGCCATAGCCAGGGTAGGGGGACTGCTGCCCATAAGATGATTGAGAACTCAGGCCAACACCATAGCCATCCATTGAGCCATATCCCTGGGGAGCTGACTGAGTGTTATAGCCTGAGTTCTAGTGTGTCCATAAGAACCATAGCTGCTCTGGCCTTAGCCTGAAGTGTACACTGACTGGCTGTAACCACCATAACTCTGCTGTCCATAGGGCTGACTGTTCTGCTGGGAATAGCCCTGTTCAGGCTGGGTGGGCGAGACCCCATAACGTTGGGTTGCTTGTTGGGTACAGTCATTTGAGGCTATGTTGGTACAAGCGTGCATAGGCCTACACGCAAAAAGATTCTAACACCACAGAGAACTGATGCCTCGAGGACTCTGTACCTTTAATATTTTTGTCCTTCTGGAAAAACTAAATTGGAGCTCCCTTTATCATTTTTTTTTT
>NW_017731545.1:1782125-1875845 GCF_001890085.2 Hipposideros armiger | reverse complement strand
GAGAGGGAGGGAGGGGGATGGGGAGGAGGAGGAGGAAGAGGGGAAGGAAGATGAGAAAGAAAGTATGGACTCAGAGGCTGATCCAAGCCTTGATCCCCAGACACCTTGATGGTCTAGTCACTAGCAGCATCAGCCTCACCTGGAAGCTTGGTAGAACTGCAGTATAGCAGGCCCCCCTCCCATCCTTCCCTGCTCAGAATCTTTATTTTAACAAGATGCACAGGGCAGGTGTGTGCACATTACAGTTTGAGAGGTGCTGCTGTAAGATACAGATGAGAGATTCAAGCTGAGAAAGTTCAGTCAGTGGTTCTCAGCCTTGGCTGAGAGCTTGAAAAAATTCTGATGGCTGAGCCCCTACCCCAGAACAATTAAAACAGAGCCTCTGGGGGCATAGTCTAGGCATGGGTATATTTCAAAAGTGCCCCAGGTGATCTTAATGTGTAGCCAAGGCTCAGAACAGCTGTCTGTCCCCTATCAGGCACTGCCTCCCCCTGGCTTGGCTATGTAAGAAAAACATGCACACACATACCCCCCACCACACCCCATCAAATCCACGACCGTTCATAGGATGGCCTAATACAGAACCAGATATAACATGGCAGAACCTGGGGTGGGGCTGGATTACTTCATACTCAGGAACAAACCCACCACATGGAGGACTATTCAGGTTCCTGGGAGAAATGTAATTAAAAGACCCAATCTTCGGGGGTTATCGCTTTCTGAGGGGTGTAAATGTCTAACTAGTACATTGTTTTGTACACCTGAAACTAATAAAAAATAATAATAAATGAAAAAGAAACCCCAGTCTTCGAGTTATCAAGTAAATTTCTTTTGATTAAAGAAAGAGATGTCCTATTTTGTGGGCCACATGAAATGCTAATGTGTGTTGAAAAGTGAGAATATTAAAATTTGCTTCCCAAAGACACTGAACAGCTTTAGTTGTATCCAGCAATACTTTCCTCAAATGTGGTTTGAGAATTTAATAAAAATGGACAGCAAGATCACTGGGTGTTCAATCAGTCACATTTCCTAGTTTTACAAACTAGGAAAGACAAAATAAAATAAGGGTTGACAGAAGGTGCGCATGTCTGAAATACTTTCATGTGAGCCCTTCATTACTGCCAAATGTTAGCCTCTTGAGGCATAAATTACTTTCCCACAAATGCATGCCGGGTTGTGTCTGGATTCTGCTCTAGTGAGCAATGAGTGTTAGACTTTTGGACAAAGGCTTAAAGAATGACATCTCTCTGACTGCTGTGGTCTTTATCCATGAGCAGAATGTTTTTCTTGGAATGGGTTTCCGTGAGAGTTTCAGACATTCTGGTCATGTGTGTGGGCCTTGCAGGGCACATTTATGAAGACAGAGTGGCAGCTGTAGGGCGAGAAGGCATGCTCTTCACTCCTGAGAACGTGTGCCCAGTAAACACATTAACAGTCAGTCACCAAGATGGCTGTGCGAGGCCTCACCTGGTACTGCTGCCCGGTGCAGAGGATGAGGTGGTCGTAGAGCACGATTTCTTCTTGAGAAACCATGACATGCTTGGCTGCTCGGTCTATAGCAGTCATTCTACCAACCACCACATTGACCCAGGAGCACAGTGACATCAACGCGTGATCTTTATCATTAAAACAGTGGCTGCGGAGAGAAAAGCTCCATCAGTGACATTTGAGCAGCTGACAGCGGGCATTAATTAGACATCTGGTGAGCTGGTTCAAGTTCCCTAGTGGGCTGAGTCTGTGCTCTTGATGTGAGTTTACCAGGACCAAGGCTACATACTAGGAGATTTTTCATTATGAGACAGTCACAAATTGACATCTTCCCATTAAAGCTAAATTGTTCTGCCTGGCATAGGCCAGTCCAGAACAGGGAGGGAGGGGTGTGTGTGTGTGTGTGTGTGTGTGTGTGTGTGTGTGTGTGTGTGTGTGTGTGAAATCATTAATATATACACTTTTTTCTGCTTCGATTTCATGGCGGGTGTAAATTTTCTTTAGCTGTTAGATTGTCATATTGACCACAGACCGAAAGGGAATGAGGAAAAAGAAAGTGACATTGCTAAGGATTCCCACAGGCAGGGGTCAAGGTCCTGAATATAGAGAGCCCTTCCTATTTGCTAACACTTTTCAATAAATGACTCATTCTTAAAATGAGTGTATGGATTTGTGCCAAAACAACAAACGTTTTACTTAGAGAAGATGTCAGTTAGGGAATTACGTTCACAGCAAGTACCATCCCTAGAGACTTTGGATTCACTATGCAGGGCAAAGGAGGTTTATGGGACTGGTACTTCTGGAATAGCAGGTCCAGGGTGGATGGGTTTTCTAGTCTGCATTCCATTTGAGTTTGAGCACTCTACTACAGTGTGATAAAAGTGGGTTTCTTGTGGCTTTGGGTTTATTTAAAGAGTTTTGTGAGGGTTGTTTCTAGAACTTTCTGAAAAGTCTGACCTCCTATACCTGATCCTCTTACTGATCCTATTCTGAGATCATTACAAGAGTGTAGGGGGGCAGAATAGTAAGTGTTTCATTTTTTTTGTTTTCTATTTTTTTAGCTGAGCCATCCTGCCACCTGTTGGCAGCTCAGTGGCAGCTCAGCTCAGGCCGAGAATCAAACCGGCGACCTTGTTACTCAGGGCTCACACCCTTGAGCAAGCTCTTAAGCAACTGAGCCACTCGGCCGGCCCTAGTAAGTGTTTCATTTAAATCTAGTCTTCACTATGCCAAGATCTGTGTCCCTGCTCTGTCCCCAATGAGACTGGACCCTGGGGATCCTGCATCGCCTTTCAATACTCCAGTTTCCTCACTTCTCAACATGCGATAATTTCCCTCCCTACATGCCTCAATCATTGCAAGAGATGAATGTGAGAATGTAAGAGATGCTGTTTTGTCAAGTGGGATGCATATGTGAAGGGTATTATTCTAAATACTATTAATGATACATAATCCTGTTTACTCTCCTTGGAGGCAAACAGGACTAAAATGGTAATGGGAAAACATTTTTTTCTTTTTGATCCACTCATGAATCTGCTCTCACCACACAAAAAGAATTCTAGTAATGGATGTACATTAGACCCTGTTATTGGACCTGTGAAAGAGAAAGGAGCTCTGGGCTTTGTGTCTCTCCATGAAACAGCACTTAAAAACAAGAAAATTTCTTCTTAATATGAAAAGAAAATTGGGAGCTGGCCTGTCACAGGAAAATAACAGACAGGGAGATGAAATTCTTTTTTAAAAAACCATTTTGGTAGCTTTACAGGAAAACAGGAAACTTCATTGATTTCATACATTCATGAGAGACCCACAAAGGATTGTTCTTATTTGCATCACGGTCTCTGCTTAATAGGAACAGTACTGTCAGTCGTCCAAGAAGAGGAAAAATTAAATACAGTTAGTGCACAGGGATTAGTCTTATGAGGATTTTCTCAAAGATGAAAGTTCTCAGGGGAAATCTGATGAAGGCTAAGACAATGTTATTTTTAATGACAGTAGGATAGTAGTATTGATAATGTCAGAATGCATATCTCAGAGTTAAAATTTGAAGCTCTGTTCAGTGGGAACTGGCACTTGGGAACACTGGGGTTTTTTTTTAGGAATTTTAGGAAGCATTCAAGAATGTGGGATGCTGCTTTTACAGTCTGTTACTACTTTAAATGACATTCCTCATTTTAAAATATCACTTTGTAGGTGATTACTATTAGTTCTGGATATTACTATCCGTTCTAAATATTATTATCCATTCTGGATTTTCCTTAATTTACCAATCAGGTAAATGAAACTGGACATTGGAAACTATAAGTGATATTAATATTTTTCCAAAATTATTTCCTAGGCAGAGTTAGTGAGCATTAAGATTTTAACAAGGCAGGGAGTGTCTCATGGCTTGAGGACAAGAGAAATATCTCTACTTGGGTTCTCTGGAAAAGACAGAAGGAAACAAAACAGGAACATCAACAAAACCTCATGTTTCTCAAGTGAATTTGACCCTGACTCGAGATAATGTGAAAGGTTATCTTCATAGAACATCCTGGAAACAGGTAATAATAATAAATAAAAAACCAGAAATGCAGGATGAGGAAATTTCTGAAAGAGGACATGTGTGAAGTGGCTGTTTGTTCAAAGTTGCAGCGCCCCCACAGCTAGTGTCAGAGACTTAGCACAAAGCTCCAGGGGCAAAATTAGGAGCAAACCCCAGGAAAGCAAATATAAGTATGATAGAGAGACCTGCACTTCATGGAACCAGAACCCTTCAGAACTTGAAAGAACCTCAGAGGGTTTCACAAAGGATTTACCATGACACTCTTAGAAGAAGGAGCATCACAATTAACTTTCAGTTATTCAGGATGATTGTCCAATTAGTGGATTTCTCCTGCTTCCTGTTCCTCCTCCCCTCCCACTGCCTTTCTGCTGCATGTTTGTCATTAGCACCTCCACCAGACCTTGGACAGGGCTGGAGAAAGAAGACAAAGATTGGTGATTCAAAAAATAGAGACAATAGTAAATCAAAACACTGGTTAGGGTAAAGTTCGGAATTCGTATTTAGAATGAGGAGTTTAGATTATTAAATTTATGGATGTTAATGTACTTGTTATTTTTAAATCCATGACCTGAGATAATTTCCTTTATTGGGATATGATGACCATTTGGAAGGTAACGTGACATCCTGTTTATGTTTCAATTTATAGTTTCTAGAATCATGATAACACGCCGTTACCCATCCAGAGGCATATAGCTGTGTTATTAGTCCCTGTCTATAACCTGATTAAAATGACTTTTGCAGGTAATTTTGGAGGTAACTTTCATCTATTCAACATTATTTCTTGAACACCTGCTATGTGCCAACCACAGTCCCAGATGCTGGGGACACATCCATGAACAAAAAGGCAACAAAGCCTTGCCCTCACGAATTTACATTGTAGTTGAAGAATTCAGAATATAAAGAAAAAGCATACTGGTAATTTTAAAAGGCAAGTTATATAATATTTAGAGGGATTTCAGTAGTAAGAAAAAAACAGAGCAGAGTAATGAGGACTGGAGTGTGTTAGAATGTTGTTTACAAATGAATGGGTGGAGAGGGTTGGTCTCATTGAAAAGTTGACATTTAAGCAAAGATTTGGAGAGAGAAAAGCAAAGACCCTGGGGGAGTGGGAAGGGGATCTGCCTGTTGTTTCAGGAACATCAAGGAGGCTGGTGGGACTAGAGTGTAAAGAACAAGGGCAAAAATGGTAAAAGATGAGGTCAGAGAAGTAAGTGGACAGGGATAGATTTTAGGTTGGAGCATTCTAGAACTTTCTGTGATGATGGAAATGTTCTGTAGTTGTGCTGTCTGATAGGCAGGTATTAGCCACATGTGGCTATTTGAGCACTTGAAATATGGCTAATGTAATAGAGAAGCTGAAGTTTTAATATCATTTAACTCTAATCAATTTAAATTTAAATAGCCACATGTAGCTAGTAGCCACCATATTGGATGGTGCAGTTCTAGGTCCGTTCAGGAGTTAATGTGATCTGACTCACATTTATGCAGCATTGCTCTGGCTACTGTATTGAGAATGTGGAGAGGCAAGGACAGAAGTAGGGACACCAGGTGACTTTCCATTCTTTCCACTCAGTCACACGCAGATCCCACACAGTATCAAACCAGCAGAAAATCATTACTAGCTGTTCTCTCCTATAACACACTGAACACAGGGGCTGATGGAAACTTTATCAAGATGACTGAATTCTTCGTGAGACATTTATTAATGACACCAACATTCACTGGGAGTCATGTAATTTAGAAAGAGGCAATGAGGGAAAGGGATGTACATATGTTGATCCTCTACTCTTTGTCAGAACTTGCTGTTATACTAATTTTAACAATAAAAAAAAAACCTCCAGCAAGGTTGGCTTATCATATACTTTTTTACAGTCAAAAAGATCCAAAGCTCAGAGAAGTGAAATCCCCTTTGTGGTAGGGGCAGGATATGAACCCGCATCCACCAGGCTCAAAACGCATGCCTTTTTTACCACACCCTAATGATGTCCTTCAAAAAAATTCATAGTCTGATAAAAGTATTAGGTCAAAATGAACCTGGTTCTGCTGGTAGGGAAGCTGTGGTTTTTCTCACTGTTTGAAGGCAAAGTATTTTTCACGGAGGGATGAGAATCCCTTTGTCATAGATTCTAAAATGAACACCCTGAGAGGGAACAATTTCCTTCCTCCTCATTGGAAATATTGGGACATTGTTTTTAGAGGTAGGGAGCCTAATAATTCTTGTACCCATGTTTTGCTACAGGAAATTAAAATTAATGGAAGATGTGGGATAATGACATGGCATTTTCTAGAACAGATATTGGTAAATAGTGATTCTCTTAGGATGCAAACAAAGCTTACCCAGGCTGGCATAGAAGTCTCTCTGCCTGATCAGCCCTTGATTACAAATGGCTGGGGTGGCTGTGAGACACACACCCAAGTAAGGTGCCCTGCCTTTATCTCCTAACTCTGACCCTTGGGGCAGTTGCCTGGTCTGATGCAACTACAGTCACCAAGCTCCCTTGCTCTGTAGTATCACTCAGAACCCAAAATACAGGCTGTGGCTGGGTCAGCAGTCTCTGTCCCAGTTTTTATAAGAGGGCATAGGACTTCCCACAAATACAAAATGTCAGCCCAATACTGCCATTCACTTGTTAATAGGTTTGTACTTGTATCTCTTAAGTGACATCCAGGAGAAAAGCCCGCCACATTTCCCTTTCCAATCTGAAATCTATTTAGCATAAAAATAACTGCACACAAATTAGGACATTTCGACCTCAAAATGAAAAAGCAAATAGAATTCATACTCGCTTGCTAAAAATTTCCTTTGTTCAGTGCCCAGAAGTTTTTTTCCAGGGAGTCCGTGGGTTGAAATTAGGGTGAGATTATTAAACTTCAGGTGAGAGCTAAGTAGAAAAAAACAAAAGAAGTAAAGCACGGTTCAGTGAAAGTTCATTATACAGTTGACTCTTGAATAATGTGGGGGTTAGGGGCACCAACCCCCCATGCAGTTGAAAATCCACGTGTAATTTTTGACTCCCCTAAAACTTTACTTAGCCTTCTGTTGACCGCAAGCTCTACCGATATCGTAAACAGTCAATTAACACATATTTTGTATGTTACATGTATTATATACTGTATTCATACAATAAAATAAGCTAGAGAAAAGAAAATGTTACTAATAAAATCGTAAGGAAGAGAAAATACATTTACCACATTTATTGAAAAAATCCACACATAAGTGGACCCAGGCAGTTCAAACTCATGTTGTTCAAGTATCAACTGTAATTCAATCTAATCTTATTTCACATGTCACACAATTGTTGAATTTTTCTTTGAACTCAAAAAAAAATTCTTTTTGCACAAACCTTCAAATTAGAACTGACCATTTAAATGAAAGAAGCAAGATGGCAGTAGAGCGGCTAATTATAGAAACTTCCAAAAGCTGTAGCTCTGTAATGGCAGACACCATTTAATTTTTTTAAATGCCATTCTCAGGGTAAAACAAAATAAAAACCCATATTGAGAGGGAGGTAAATGTAGTATAAATTAATGCAAAATTAGAATTTCAGACTACAAAAAAACTGCTTGGAATTATAACCACCATAGCTAAAACTTTTCTGAGTGTCTGCAGTCAAATCTCTGCCTGTTCCTCATTCAGTCCTTGAAGTGGTATGATGACATCAGTAACATGATTATCCCTATTTTATTATGCAGAACTGAGGCAAAGTGATTTGCCCAAAACCATACAGTAGGAAGTCTGGAGGCAGGGCGTGAACCCAGGCTGTCGGCTCCAGTATCTTCTCATCTAACCTCTATCTAATCTCTGACTCCATTGCCCTGTAGACCCCAAATTGTTGACAGGGATCCAGATATATCTATATCTATATCTATAGATATAGATATAATCTATCTATCTATCTATCTCTCTCTCTCTCTCTCTCTCTCTCTCTCTCTCTCTCTCTATATATATATATATATATATATATATATATATATATTAGAAGGACCCCTCCCCCAGGCTGTCCTCTAACTAGTCCTAGAGTAATGGGAAGCAGCATGCCCAGAGCAAGGAAGTGGAAGCTTCTGAAGAACTCACGTGTCTAAGACTCATTCCGTGTCTTCCCCTAGTACTGAAAATACTCCTGCTACAAATCTGTCCTCCAGCTAGAGTCAGCAACATTGTATGGGTGAGCTGATTTTTTCATAGGCTTCAGGATAATGAGAAAGATTTTTTTTTTCTAAAATCTCTTCTCAGCTCACACCTCCCCTGAAACCAACCAAATGCCAAAAAAGAAACCTTCACCAAGTTCGCGGAAAACACCTGCCCTCCTTTCCCATAAGGAAATTGAAAATTTTCCAATTGTGGGAATGCTATCAATTTACTGACAAATTGTTAAGTACCACTAAAAGCAGAAGACTTTTGGTGACGGCATGGGCCAGCAATGCAATAAACTCAACTGCACCTGACATTTAAAAATAGCTAAATATTATGAAAGGTTTTGCTCTAAAGTCTCTAAGGATGTGTGTCATTTAAGAATGAATATTCCTATTTGATACAAAGAAAACCGAGCACATCTTATCCTTTAATAATAACAATTTTGAATATGTTCAAATAACATAAAGGTCACAATTAACCCCAGCTACTTATGGCTGCCAGTCTACAAATGCACATTGATGACAGGCCTTTGATTTATTACCATTTAATGGAAAATGCAAATAATAATACTTGTTTATACTGATACGCAGTTAAAATTTATTTTGGCTTTGGTGCCTATGTGATGGAAATGTGGTTTGTGCTCTTCTACTAATGCATTTATACACAGGCCCTTCTTAGAGTTCTGTATGAATACATGGCTTAGTAATTAACCAGCTATATCTTTTACTACAAAAACTATCCCTTTGGCACTGAATAATTTAAATGAGCTAAAAACATAGATCAAATGGCTTATAAATTTCATACAGATTACCACACTGTAGCATCCTGAATTTTGCTATTGTGCAATTAAAGATTTCTCCAAAAGATATGGGGCCAGAGGGCATTTTCTGGATTTTTACCTATAAAAGAATCAGCTTTCCATTTCTTTTCTCTAGCCTTAGCCAAATTCCTTTTGTATTACTCTTTGTGGCTGTTCTGGTCCTTTATGCAACCTTCAAGGTCACTACTTTAACCTTTCTTATTCTCCCTACTATTCCCCTCCCTTATTTTCAAGCAAGTACATTCCCCACATCATGAAGAAAGCAGAAATCAGACACAGGCAACCCCTTCCCTCTGTTTCCTTTTTCGCCACCTCAAGAGTATTGCAGTATACAAGAGATTCTTCCATTCCACCTTGTTCAGAAGACATTAAACCTCTTTATTTCCCTCTCTCACCTCTCCCTATCCCTATACCAGGAAATTTCTCTTACAACTGTACTTAAGAAACCTGGAAGTAACCAGTCTAGTGCTGTTAAGGTGGAGCCATGAAGTCAACAGGAGCCATGGACCTGCTTCTCCACTTCTCCATGGTGGCTTCCATTCTCAAGGTCTCTTCAGGCCCAAGGTGGCTCCTAGAGCTCCAGCCATCACATCCAACATCCACATTATAGGCAGAAGAGAGGAGTGGGCAGAAAGGACTGCCCATTAAGAGCTTCCTTTAAAATCTCACATGACATATTTTGCTCACATTGCCAGAGCTCAGTGACATGTCCACATGTAGCAGCAAGGATGGCTGGAAAATGTGTTTTTTTCCCAAGAGATATACAGTGCTTTTTCCAAGAATCACATTGCCCAAGTTTCCGTTACCAAGGACAAAGTGCAGAATGAAAACTGAGAGGCTACTAGAAGTCTCTAATCATGTTGATTCATGAAGGAAGGGTGGGTGGTGATAGGGGAAGGTCCGTCTACCAATCAGGGTCCAGGCAGGAAATAGATGGCCAACTCTACAGGGTTTGACAGAATAAAGGCAGAGGCATGTGCAGGATTCTGGGACCAATAAGGGAAGGGGAGTCACCCAGGGACTAGCAACAGTGGGATATTACTGATGCAAATCCTGAGGAGCAAGAGATGGAAGAAATGGTGACAGCTGTGCCCATGGAGGAGGCCCCAGCCAGGAGCTTCAGCCATAAACATGCTGCCTGAGACAACATTGTTTTAAGGGTCTCTTTTATTATTGATTTTTTTTAACCAGGTCCTCCTCTTTTGCCCACCTATCCCTCACAAGCTTCCCAGTCTTCATGTCTATCTCCCTGGGTGATGTTATCTACCACTATGACTTCATCTTACATTTACATGATAGCTTTCTCCTGAGTGTGAAACCCAATTTCCAAATGCCTATCAGTCCCAATGGGGCTGCTCCATGAGCATCCCAAATTCAGTATGTTTCCAAACAAAGGTCTTGTAGCCCCACTCCATTCCTCTTTTATCTCCATCAAAGGCGTGGTCATCTAACCACTTTCCAAATTAGGAACGTGGGGGCCAACTTCATATTCCTACACTCTTTTACTTCCAACAGTTGATCATCATGTTGAGTCACTTTTACCTTGTCCACGTCTCTTGAATGCCCCCAACCCGCCATTTCTAGGGCACATTACCTTAGCTGACCTTCTTGCCTAGAGAAGTAGTCTCAGGATTAGTCTCTCTGGCACAAGTCTCCCTCCTGCCCATTTTCCACACAGCTACTGGAAACTTCTTTTTAAATTAAATCCAATCTCAATCATTCATGATTTTAAAAGTCTCCTTGCTAGCTCCCCATGTTGGTAGCAGCAGAGCGGCTAAGACCATGGGCTTGAGATTCAGATGGCCTCGGTTGGACTCTCAACCCTAGCACTTTCTAACTTTTTTACCTTGGGCAAGTTAATTAACCTCTCTGTGAAATGGGAATAATAGAGCATAGTGCCACATGGAGTTCTGTGAGGATTTAATGAAATAGTATCAGTGAAATGTTTAGAATATTGCCAGTTGCATAGAACATTTTCAATGAATGTTGACTATTTTTTATTAACAAAATGTTGAGTGCAAATTCATGAGCATGGTGTATAGGCCATTATGGTAGGGGCCTAACCTAACCTCCTGAACCTTCTTTGTAATATCAACCTTCCTTTTTTTTTTTTTTAGATTTTATTGGGGAATTGCAGGAGGGGAACAGTGTTGGGGAATTGGGGAAGGGAAACAGTGTTGGGGAACTGGGGAAGAGGAACAGCCAAGTTGTTATCCTTCAATCTTAGTTGTGGAGGGTGCAGCAAGCTCAGCTCCAAGTCCAGTCACCACCTGGCTGCCCACAGGCAGCTCACAGCCGCTCAGCTCAAGGTGCTGTGTTCAATCTTAGTTGCAGATGGGCATAGTCACCATCCCATGCAGGAGTGGAACCAGCAGCCTCGTTGTTAAGAGCACATGGTCTATCCACTGAACCATCTGGGCGGCAGCTCAGCTCAAAGTGCCGAGTTCAGTCTTAGTTGCGGGTGGGCATAGCCCCCATCACATGCGGGAGTGGAACCAGCAGCCTCGTTGTTAGGAGCACATGTTCTCCCCAGCTGAGCCATCCTGCCACCTGTTGGCAGCTCAGCAGCAGCTCAGCTTGTGTGTAGCTCACTGGCCCATGTGGGAATTGAACCAGTGACCCTGTTTCTCAGAGCTCACACTCTTAAGCAAGCTCTTAACCAACTGAGCCTCTCAGCAGGCACTTTTTTTTTTTTAGTTTGACAAATTTATTGGTTATTTTAGTAAATACATTCTTCTCAGTCATTTCTCTCTCCCATCTTGACCTTATGTTAATATTTCTTTTGAGTCAAGAAAAGACTATGTAGGAGAAGGATGTTATTTCAACAGTAAACAGTAAAATTGACAAAAGTGAAAAGTTTGCCTACATCAAAGCAAGTTAAGTTTCAGTTATCTTAATATAATTAAATCATGTAACTAACAATTAATAGTTCTATGCACATTTCCACTGTTTTACTTGGGGCTTACTCTAACCATAAATGCATGTGAACAAGTGTTAGGAATATATAGGCTGCTTCTCTGGAGTTATTACCCATTAAAAGAGCTGAGTTATTACCTAGTTACCACCATTAAGACAGTCTGAAGCTGCTTGCAAATATAACATAGTAGTTTTCAAGGAAATGATTATACTGCATTTTTCTTTTATCTATGACTGTGCCTTTAAAGGTGTGTTTAACTGTCACATTAAAAAATAATTCATATACAATACAAAAATACAAAAAAAACCCACACAAAAAACAAAAAACCCCTACAAAACACAGCTCTAACAAAAAGGTCGATTCAATAAAATATTTTAAGATGTATTTTCTTTCCTTCTATTTTCAGTACCTAAAACGTGCTTTTGAGAGGCCATTGTTAATATGTATATACTCAAACCATATTATTGTACTAAATAAGAACTCCTACAGTAAGTTCAAATCAAATTGGATTCCACAAGTTAGTAACTTAAAAGTTTTGACAAAGTAACCAAAAGCGCATCTTTCTCATTTTCCATCTTCATACAATGCTGACTTTTTTGGTGTTTGTTATCTTTTAAAAATAAAAACATCCAAATATTTAAGTACTATGTACATTTAAAATTTTTGGTGGTGGTTTGTATTTAAAAAGAAACAGCTTCCTTGTGACTTGCCTCACTCAGGATCTGGTGGATAATGCTTACAGGAACTAGCCCACCAAGAGAAGCACATTCAAAATACTGATTTACTTAGCAAATAGTTGTTCTTTGAAGACTAATGAAGGTAGACAAGACTTGTTAAGGTGAAGTGGCCTATTTCAAATACTTAACAGTTTACATAAAATTAAAAAAAATTATTTTTTTGAAAGAGCTAAGCATCTGTATCCACTGATAGCAATGCAATATCTAATTTATGACTAGAAACAAAACAAATGCCCAGTAGGAAAAGAAGCAACATTGTAACTTTATCTAATTTACTTTCAGTCAATAGCCCAGTAACATCTTCTTCCCCATACAATACTCCCTCCCTTCTCTGTAAGGCTATTTCTGGGAGCCAGAAAGTTTAGGTTAACAAGGAAGTTAGGTTAGAGAGTAATTGCTTGCAGTTTAAATAGACAATAACTTTTTCATTCCCTCTTAAGGCGCTATAATAGTTGTCTAAAAAAATACGCAATTCTTAAAAAGGTACCATTTCTGATTTTTAAAAAAATTACCTGTAACCTTTGGAAACTAATCACATGAAACTACAAAATTAACAAATGTCCTGAAATCTGTATATAAAATATAAATTACCTCTAATTTCAAACTCTCATTTATTAGTGTACCATGCAATCTTAAAAAAAAAAAAAAAAAGGCGGGTCCAAAGAGATTCTTACACCATTCTTTAAAAAGGAAACTGTTCCTTTTAACTTTACACCCACCCCAAACTCCGATTTCAAAACATCATTTAATTATCTTGGTCATGGACATTTCTAAGATGAGATTTATTTCTGCTCCCATAGCCTCTGGTTATCAGAAAACCCATGTTTTCCTTTATTGAAGGAGTTTGGTCCTGCTGATGTTGATGTATCCCTTCCAATATTCTTCATTCTCATCTTTGCTTCTGTAGGCATTTCCTCTGGTTCACAATCTTCATCTTCATTAAAAGCTGCTGCTACTGAAAGGGTTTTTGGAGCAAGGATTGGAACAGTTTCTTTAGGCTTACTTGATCCAAATTTGACGGATATGGCTGAGGCTTTCTTTGTCATCTGACTACCTATGGCAAATCCAAATTTGGAGATCTCTGTAGGCGTTGCTGGGAAGTCTACAGCTCATTTTTCAGCTGATCGCTTCTCAGCGCTGCGACTGGAACTTTCCCCTGCGTGACTCCGGCGGCGCCAGCTCCAGGCGGCTCCTCAGGCTTCTCTTCTCCCGCTTCCCGTCCGCCATTTTCCCCGCCTCGGCCTCCCGACATCAACCTTCTTGTGATTCGGTGAAGTTCCCAGCCTCTTTCGTGCCTTTACATGAAATTATCACCAGCATTTCCATTTTTTTCTCCAACTTCATATTTTTTATTTAATTTTTAGTCTGGTTTAGAAACAATCAAATATTTAATTTCTTAAAATTATAACTAAGAGTTTTGGTTCAAAATCATGAAGTTTATAACTTACAGTTCTAATAGATTTTAGCTCTCTGAGGATAAAATATGGAGATCAAATGTTTGAGACTTTTAATTTGGTTACCTATGAATATTTTAAAAGTTCCTGCAAATAGGATAGCAGGTCAGAGGGTACATCTTGGGTTTGGGCATGCGTTAGACAAAATGGCAGGAACAACAAAGCCACAGAAAAAGCACGACTCTAAGATCTAATAATGTCGGCTTAATGTATATAAACAATATCTAACATCATTGGAGCCCTCTGCTCCAAAATCAAAGGTCACTATGTCATGGAAAAAATAAGTCCAAGTTAAGTGCTCAAACCAATGAAACATTAAACAAGTGCACCTGCATTTTCGCAGCAGATAATTCCAGTGGGGATTTCACGTTGCTGTGGATACAAAGGGAGGAACAGCTCAGAGATACTTGTAAAGCAGGCAGAGATTAGAGTATCCAGGGAAATAAGTAAAAGGTATTGTGTTTCATTCCATGCTTTGGGAGGACAGCTACAGAATGAGGTCTAAACATCCTTATCCTTCAAATAAAGAGGGTCACATTGCCAATTTATTGTGAACATGATGAAAGAAACATAAAAATTTTCATGTTGCTTACCTTTCTGGGCAGTAGAAACCTGTGAACCTGCCAGGTAAATGCTTATTATTATTATTATTTTTTTGCTGATTTTTTTACATAGCAAGGGCAACCAAAGCAAGTGATTTAATTAACTGCTTTCATTAATGCTTGTATTTGAACAAATAGATAATGTAGAGGGAGAATAATTATCCACATCAATCTAAATGTTACAATTTAATTTAGTGAAATGTATGTTTTCTAAACAATGACAAAAATATTTGCCAAATGACATTAATATTTGCCAAATGACATTAAATCCTAGCTCAAGGTAGATATTTAACCTAACTACATATTTTACTAGTCAAAGA
Source organism: Hipposideros armiger (assembly GCF_001890085.2). Taxonomy (NCBI): domain Eukaryota; kingdom Metazoa; phylum Chordata; class Mammalia; order Chiroptera; family Hipposideridae; genus Hipposideros; species Hipposideros armiger. The sequence continues at coordinate 1,860,827 of NW_017731545.1, read as the reverse complement.
ATGAATAACTCAGATTTAATTCGGCCTTAATGATATCATATAATGTCACAAAATTAATGACAAAATGGTATAGACAGGGTTTGAAAGTTGGGAGTTATGTGAACTTCCAATATTAGAAGAAAAATATAAATCAAAACAAAATCTTTATTATAAGTATAATATACTAAGAGAATCTACCAGCATTTCCCTGAAAATTTTAGAATTTTTTTCAGCAATTTTTTTCCTGCTTAGATCACAAAAGAGTTTTTTACAAGGTCCTTGGCTACTTCATTTTTGTCGTGTAGCAAAAATAACACAGCAGCTGCACCCACAGCCATACAGCTGTCAGTAACAGCACATCCTCCGGGAAGAGACCAAAGAGTGATAGAGCCAAAGAGGGTGGGGTCAAGGATTCTGAGCACTTCTAGAAGGGGATGGAGTGTTCATGGGGTAAGGAAGAGGCTAAAAGCTCTCCTCCTGACCGTACTCCTCTCTTCTCTTGGATGCCATCTTGCATGGCTCCCCTATTCATGGAGACCCCAGTAGGAACCAGGAAGGAGCCTAAAGAAAGGGGCCCAGGAGCAAATCTCTTATGCCAGCCTGAGTCCAAGCTTGTTGTCCAGCATAAGGGACTGGTGTCTGGGGATTCAGAATCTCAGATGAAAAATGTATGTATCTCTGCATAAAAGTAAAACATAAATCCTTACTGAAAAAAATGAAAATGAGCGTAATGTTTGAAATGTCCATTGAACAAATAAGAATAAAATTTGGGAGTTCTGGCAAAACAGAATAAGATGAAATTGGGTATTGCTTTATGATTTAGGGGAAATGATTAATAATGATTTTGTATATATGCAATAAAAAGGTATACATTTATACTTTGGGCATATGTTTATATACATTGAGCATATACAAGATGAAAATACTAAGATGGCAATTATAAAAGACAAGTTGGAAAGCCTTTGCACACAAGAGATAGCAAAACACAAGATACAAATCAATCAGCTCCATAGACTGGAATAACAAAGCATTATGGGACTTCAAAAGCAGGTGAGATCTCTTCTGGCGGGGGAAGACGAGGAAATTTTATGTTTTGGGCAAATGCTAGTGGTTAGGAAGTCTTTATTAACACCATATGGTCAGGTATTCTCATGCTTGGCAGATATATCTTCTTGGACCTGCATTCTTCATGGTGATAGTTTAAGCATGAAGCGTTGTGAAAAACTTTCTACTGGGTCCAATTCAGCATGTAAATACTATGACATGGGGTAATGATTTCAGCTATGTAATATTTAATGATAAGTTAATAATTATTCCTGGTAAGCCCTGAAACAACGATGTGATTTAGAAGTTATATGATTTGTTGAGAACTAGAAAGTGTGGCTTGGAAAACAAGTCCATAAAAAGAGGTTAGTTACAATGAGAAGTTATAGGGGAAAATAGGTTTCCTTATAGATAAGACTGCCACTTTTGAGGAAATGTCTACATAAATGTTTCCTATACCCAGCTACACATCAGAATTACCTGGGGAGTCTCTTAAAAATACACATTTCTGGGACCCACACCAGGCTTACTGAATTGTAACTGCAGGAATATGGGCCTAGGAAGGTGTCTTTTTATAATTATCACCTCCACCCCCACTTGCACCCCACCCCTGCAAGCAGCAACCGATGTGCAGAATTGTTGAGTCTGTAATTTTCACAATCTGTTGCTTATAGAAAAGGTGACTCAACATTAACCACAGTATTTTTCTCTACCGCAAGTTTTTAAAATAAAAGGGAAAATTCAAAGCATTTTTTTTTCAAGTCCAAGTGCCTTACTATATTGGTATGTTGGAAAGATTCTGGTTATCCTTTTGAAAGGAATTATCTTCAGAGAACTACAGTTAGAAACAAACCATCACCAGAAGCCATGTGCTCAGTAGCTGCCTTGCCCGGTCTGGGTCTCACATAGTGGGGGCTGTCCTCTGACCAGAGCCTTGGTTAATGCCTGTGGTAAAATGAGGCAGTAGAACTAAATCCATGGCTTTATTCTAATAAAGTCTGACATTGTGGAAAGACACAAACATGTGTGAGACTCCTACTCTGATAGCCATGTTCCACTTATGACACTCTGGGTTTCCAATTCAGTCCTTACAGGGTAAGTATCTGCATTTCCAAATTCCCAGGTGATGCTGAGTGTGATGGCCCACAGACAATGTGAAAACTACCGATATAACCTTATCTCTGTTCCAAAGTAGAATTAAGTATTTGCCAAAACAGGCGTCAAACATAATCTTTTTTCTAGCAAAAGTTTCTGGTGGCATAGTACACCTGGGGTTCCCTTTAGAGCTGCAAGAATGCTTGGGAAGATAGGTGGCCATGAAATCCTCTTGACATAGTCTTGTTAACTAGCCTTGCTTTTTGTCTGTCTTTGTCTATGCCCACATGCTTTGTTAAAGGGCAACTGTGAATATTAAGAAAGAAGAGAACAAACTACAACCAGGACAGTAAGGGGCCCACCCACATCACCTGCAAATGCTTCTCCTACCCTGGTGCTTGCCTGCCTCTCTCTGCCTAGGGGCATCCGCTGACCATGGGTACTCGAGGGACAGGCTGGAAGAACAGCCCAGGGTGACCATGCAACCATAAGGACAGGAACTGTTGGGTAAATGCGCAGCTTCCTCATTTGAAGAGGGAACACTCTCAGTGTGTCCCTTTAGTGCCCATTGGGATTTCATCTTAGTTGCTGACATTGACCTGCTGACAAATGCTTTTTTGGGGATTTGTTGATTTTCCTCCCTTTCCTATATTACTGCCCTGCTCTCTTGGGTAGCTCCCTGGGATCATTCCCAAATAAATTACTTGTGCTCAAATTCTTTGTTTTCAGTTCTTGAAGGAACACAAACCAAGATACGTGCCGATGTCCTCATTGGAAAAAAATATGAGAGTAGAGGGTGAAACTGAATGAGTGAGTCTATTACTCAGTCTGAGTCTGTGTGGTTTGCACTATGTGTGATCATGAAGAATGCATTACCTACTTAATGCCCTGAACCCCAAAGCATCACAACAAACCCACAAAAAAGACAGTAAGCTGATTCCAAAAAAGGCCTAGTGCTGCTCAAAGAGTCTTACTTTTCGTTTGTTCTGGGAGTTTCTAAAGTGGGTTATTGCAGATAAAGTTATCCTGAAATGAGCAGAAGTGGATAATTTCAGTAAACAGAGATACTTTCATTTAACATTAATTATATTTAAATATTGGAATTAGATTAGGAAGCGAAATTGTGATTAGCAACATGGGGGAGAGCTCCAGGTCATTATTTTTTGGTGGCAGAATGTCAGGTTCTTTTGCCTGGGAAGTCTGGGCCTCTGAGTCTGACATAACTGCCCCTGCCCTCCCACCCCCACCCCAGTCACCAGAGGGCCTCTGTATAGGCCTCTGACAGGTTCCATAGTGATGCCAACATAACAATATCGTGAGATGCTTGTGACCTGCCCCATTGATCTCTGCTTGCTCCCCGGCACGGAAGAGAGCAGTACCTCAAATGGGCTTGGCCAACATGTTGCATTTGCCCTGGTACCCAAAGGGCCATCAGAAAGCACATGTCCATCGATTCATAAGTCAGAGACCGATAGTAGGGAACAGTGACAATCACCAACCTGTTCATTGGGATTTTGCTCTGAGATCAGCAAGCAAGCACTAACTATTTAATTAGTCACCTAATTAGTGACAGGCCACACTGAAGGTTTCGGATGTCTTCAGACAAATGTAAAGATAAAAAGCCTAATTAAGCACTTGGCTGACTGATGCCAGGCCCCACAGCTGCGCCAGATATTGTGAGGTCCTGTGTGACCCGATAACTGGAGTTACAGTTATCCGGTCACAATTGTAGCTTTGCAAACAGGCCCTGCTCTTCCAAGCTATTTATTCTACAATAGTTAGCAGATGAGGGACCATTGTCCAGGTTTAAAATTAGAGACTATCCTTTGGTGAGCTTATTTGGTAGGTTTTTGGAGAAAACTCTTCCCAGTGGGAGACGAGGTGAGTTTGGCCTTCAGTGTCCACCCATGCTTTCCGGGAATCAAAGGATCTGTTTCTCTAGTCACACAAAGGGTCATTGGGACACCACTCAGGCTGCTTTCAGTCACTGTCATCCCAGGATTCATTGATGCATTTTTACAGTGCCATTACAGGCTCTTCAAGAGATTCTTTACATCAGAATTGAATTAGGAAGGATTTTAAAATAATGGATTAAAAGGAACTGCTCCATAATTAGGAGTAAATAATATAATACACAGAAGCATAGACACGAGTGAGCTGAAACAGAATAAAATAGTAATTGCTTCAGCTCAGCGAGTTCATGCCCAAGAAATAGTGAAGAAGCTGTTCAGTGTAATTCTGGGAAAGAATATCTCTATTTGGGCCACTGTCTGGGCCAGGGCCTGAGCTTCTGCATTTCTAATAAGCCCCCAGACGCTGCTGATGCTGCTGGTCCACAGACCATGCTGTGAGTGAAAAGCATGTAAAACATGAGTTCATAGACCTGGTTCTGGCCCTTTTCTTTTTTTTTTTTCTTTTTTAAAGATTTTGAAGATCATACCAACTGCATACTGAGATTAAGTATTTTTTTTTTAATTGGGGAATTGGGGGATGGGAACAGACAAGTTGCTGTCCTTTTGTTCTTCAGTCTAGTTGTGGAGGACGTTGCTTCACTGGCCCAAGTTGGCACCATCATTGCGCTCTTCCCAGGAGAGGCAGATCAGTCGCTGACTTCTGGATGGCCACTCACTGCGGCTGCTGGCCGCTCACGCTGGCTGCTGGCTACATATGGTAGCCCATGGCAACCCACTGCAGCAGGGGCTGCAGCCTACGCCGTCGCCGGCGACTCATGGCAGCCCAGCTCCAGGTTGAGCTGTTGTTCAGCATCTTAGCTGTAGAGGGCAGTGTCACTGGCCCTCATATTTGGGATCCAAACCGGGGCCCTCTGGCGTCCCAAGCCAGCTCTTAACCAATGCGACATTCGGCCGGCCCCTGGTCCTTTTCTGATATAGTTTTTCCATATTTCTTTTTAAAAATGATTTTGGAGTACATTTGTGGAAAGCCTGAAATATTCAAAGTATTACATTTGGGGACTTCCAGGGCTGGACTTGGTGCAAAAAGTGATTGGTAAAAATATCAGTCTGTAAGCTTTGCAGAAAGAGGCCCTAAGCTTTTTGGAAAAAGCTTTCAGACTTCATTGCAAAGCTCTCCTTTGGGAAATAGTGTTTCATTGACAGAATATAGAAGCTCACCTCTGGACTTGGTTGTTGGTCCAAAAATAGGGAATTCCCTTTGGACCTCTGATACATACGGTTGGTTAGTGGAGTTCCTAGGGTGACAGCACCTTTGGGCTGGCACGACCATGAAGGTCCCCTGCTGTGATGCTCCCCCAGCATGGCGCGGAGGATGGGACCACTCATCAGGGTCACAGCACTGGTTGGCAGCAGAGGAGGCTGATGGCCAAGTCCGAGTTCTTTTTGTTTTTTCCAGTGCTTGAGGTTTTAAAGAAGTCTTATTAATAGAAGTACCAAGAAGGATATGCATATGAAACACTTATACTGCCCAAGCCAAGACCTGTCGGTCCCAAAGAGCCAGGCAGTCAAAGGAACTCAACCTATTAACCACAAGAACCATAATTTGAAAACAGTTCAGGTCCATCACTTGAATGTCTTGGGTATGATGAAGAACATAGTTGACTCACAGAAAAATGTCTTAAGAGCTGCCTTTCCCCTCTAATTCACTGCCCTCTACACCATAGGATGAGTGGGGGTTTGTCCTCCACAGCTCCCCCACCCCCACCCCAAGAAACTGCCTCCGCTGGCCCACACCTGCTGTCCTTCCCTGCTCAGCTCCTGGCTCCCATCCTGGGGCCCATGACCTAGCAGGGCATGAGGTGGGGAAAGAAGGCCAGAATGTGTACACAGCTGGAGCCCACACTGGCCACAGGGTGGGGTGTAGGGGTCTGAATATGCTCCCCCTTCAGCTCCCAGAGAGTTGCTTGGGCACAGCACCCTCAGAAGACAAATGCACAAGACCTCTATGTGGGGGAGGGGACAAATTAGTTAAGCCTCACCCTCAACCTGGATTACCCTGCAGTCCTGTCCTTCTCCATCAGCCAGTCAGTGTCCTCAGGGTGGTTGATGGAGGCGGCACAAAGCTCTAAGGGCAGGGCTGCCACTCATCCCAGTGCTGGAGGATTCACCGGGACCAGGAGGACGGGGAGAACCACAAGGGATGCTAGCGTGTGTCCCTACGAAAACACCTGTCACACATGTCACCAGATACTGGAGGGCCCAAAAGGCCTTGTCCTAGTAAGGACAAGAAGATGCAGATGACCTACAGACCTAACAACCAAAGACGAGAAGGTGTGTTTGTGCAGATGTTACTGTGGCTGGGTAGCAGCTGAGGACCAGATAAAATATTGTATTAAAAAAAAATCAAAACATCCCTCAATATTCCCTCCCCACATCCTAGTGTATTAGTTGGTAACTTTGGGTACAAAAATGTCAGCTCCCCAGTAGCACCTTGGTACCTGGGGAAAGAAGGATATGACAAGGGCAAAGAATTGATGCAAGGACTACTGTTTGGTGTCCTTTGAAGAGGAGACCAAATGTGCTTTGTAATTTTTTGCATGTAAATAATACAACGAAGAGTTGTGTCTTCTTTGTCACCAGACAACCAGATTACCGGTTTTTCTGGAAAAAGAAGTTGCTGTACTGGGCCTCAAATGGGTTTCCAGGAACTGCAGTGCCCCAGCTGAGTTAGATAATGCAGCGCAGGGGTATAAGGAGAGCGAGTTTTCTGAATCTTGCCTTTAAAACGTAGATTTAATCTTCACTGGGGGGTTCAGTGTTTGGTTAAAACTGTGTTTCTTCAATTTCATTCCAGCTCAAATCATTTATAAAATCTAGTTCCAATGGCAGTTAAACTGGTAAAGTATGCAGCAGGTTACTATGGTGATTGCTAATTTAAAATAATTAGAGAAAATAATGAGAAAACTATTTCCTCTCTTAAGGATTAGAGATCCGTAAACTGATACCAGTCTATTTTTAGTGTATGTAATCTATGTGATGATGCTAGAGAATTATGAGTACTTTAAAATGCTTTAAAAAGGTCTGCCTGATTGAAGAATTTAATCAACCAAGTACTTACATCAACATTTATACTTGTGTTTATTAAATCTAAGTTGATTCCGCAAAAAGAGAATTACATGTATATGTCTTAATGAAATCATTTAAATAAAACATAATGACTAAGTATATAGCTAAATTAAGATTTAAGACCTGTTTATAACTTCTTGACTACTATATTTCACAACTCCATCCTTATAATTCATCATTCAAAAATGGTTGTATACAACTTGTTCAGAGTCTTAGATAAAGAAACCCATCAGAACAAGTAAAAGCCTCAAACTATGGTGTAGCACACAGAGGAACATGGATATGTCTGGGTGCTTCTCAGTATTTCCTTCTTCCAAAGAAAGATCCCTGTAAACTGCCCACAATATTTAAAACCCGTGAACTCCACTGCTAATTTCAGTAATGACATGGGACATATTTCTGGTTAACTAAGAGTATGTTCCAGATAACGGAACAAATTGGCTGGAAGGTGAAAAAAATCATTATCTGGTTATTGTAATATCAAATGATCAAAATAACCATTTGGTGTTATCTCATCTCCATATAAACCAGGTACAAATACCTTTTAGGGGTCATTTCCTCCATCCCTTTCTTTGTCTAACCCCTCACAACTTTGCTAGCTTCCGGAGGAGTCATGGTGGGGCTGCTTTTTCCCATCTTCCGCTTGCCTCTTAGCACTTGTAATTTTAAACAGTTGCTAAAGTTTCTCATGTGATCCTGAGCAAAAGATTTGGAAAAAGTTGAATTCTTAATTCAGGAATCTGTGGTTCCCCAAAGTCAAGGTCTTTTAAAACACTCGTGAAACTTTTAAAAACACAAGTGAGGAGGCTGAGTCTGAGAGAAGTTAGGCAACACATCTAGGGTTCTGTGTCAGGTGGTGGTGATACCAGGCTATGAATCCAAATTCTTGGACAATAACTCAGGGCTCTTCCTGTGATGGAGATGTTGAGCTTCAATGAGCATATGGAGAGCTAGTCGGGGGAAGCTGAGACTCCTCAGGAACCACCTCTAAAGAATATTGGCTCTGAAATGAAACCTGTTTATGCTTTGGGGATAAGAAATTTCATCAAAGTGATGCACAAGCCGCAATCTTCCCTGCGGGATTTACTCTGTTCCCTGGCACCCAGAATGCAGGGGTTGAAAGAAAGGTCCTGGCCTGTCTGCCATTTCTGCCAGCCTATTTGTGATGCATAAAGTCAAAACTGGTTCCCAACCAGCCCAATTGTATGGCACACCTGTTAATATACAGGTTCCCAGAACCCTCCCTGAGAGTTTCTGATTCAGAACATCTGGTGTAGGTTCTGGAAAGCCAACCCTTTAACAGATGCTCTGGCCAATAAGGGGAACGCTAGTATGGAATAGGGGTGGCAAACTTCTTTTGGAAAGGGTCAGAGTGTATGTGTTTTAGGCACTGAAGCACACATAGTCTCTGTTGCAGCTACTCAAATCTGCTGTTATATAAAAAAAACAGACACAGACACACATAAATAAATAAGTGTGCCTGTGTTCCAACAAAGCTTTATTTCCAAAAGCAGGTGGAAAGCCAGACTTGACCTGGGGGCTACAGTTTGCCAACCCCTGGTCTAAAATATCCCACTGATTCATTAATCCACAAAGGCAAGATGTGTGGAGTGACAAGCAAACTCAGTTCTGTTCTTTCAAAATACCTTCTCAGGCAAGGAAGAGAAGGACCCTTTAAAAACAAACAAATAAAGTAAAAAAACTCACCAAAATACCAATGTCTCCAGGAAAGAAAGTCCAACACTGGATGCACCAACCACAACAATCCTGGCATTGACAGTTATTTTAGGTTCCAGTGTTAGTTTTCTGTTTGTATGGTTCAAGGCAAAATTCAACTAAAAAAAAATACAAAGAGAAAGAGGGACTTTAGGAAAATGTAGCTTAGTATGTACTCTCAAATTGGCAATTATGTGGAATTATTTAACTAGAACATTATCAGCAAATCAAACCGAATAGAGCCCATGCAACCATGGTGAAATTTATGGGAAGGTATTTTTACAACATTAATTTAAGAATATGGGAATATTCCTAATACCTAGGCTGGTTCACATCAAAGTTCTTGGTTTAGATCATTTTTGCCTTGATGCTGATGAATGTTTCGTACAGAACTGAGGCCCACTATGATTAGCGATGATAAGGTAAAGAAGACAAACACGTTGTTCCCTGAGAATCTAGTTTCATGAAAGGTCCCAAGTCTTTCCTGTTGTCCAAGGTTTCCCTAAAACCTTGAACAACAATTAGATTATAATAGTTGAGTACTTGAAGGCAAGTACTATCTTTTATTCAATTTTGCATCCTTCACTCTCTCTACTTAACACAGTACCTTGGGCATAGTAGGTGTTCAGTAATATTTGTAGAATGACATATAAACACTTGCTGAATGACAAAAACATGTTAGGTGATAAGGATTGCTCAGAGAGGACCTTTAGAAGCACAGAAATTAACTGGTGATCACTTTAATTGTCTATGTTTGCAAAAGTTACCTGGATTGATAATTTGTTTGATTCATGTTCCTGCAGAAGCTTTGGGAGGTGGGGTGTGGGGGATTGAATGTACAAGGGAGGTTTTACAAACAAGCGGTGGGATATTCTTGAAAGAATATTAAACTATGTCAGAAGACCTTGTTTCTATTTTTAATTCATTAATTCAACACATATTTTTATTTGATGCTTACTATGTGTCTGAACAATAACAAGAATTACAGCTGACTTCTTATCAGAAATAATGGAGGCCACAAGTCAGTGGAATGACATCCTTACCAATGTACCCTACTCAGTTAAATTCTCATTACATCAGCATTAACTCATCCTCTAGGTCAGGGATCTTCAAATTCTAGTAGGCCAAAACTATTTTTAATTTTCTTAAAATCTTAAGATATCAGGAGTTGGGAGTCCAGTGGGTTAATGGTAAAGTCCTATGTAAAGCTGAGCTCCCATCTTCCTGTGCCCAAGGTGGCATAGGTGTGGCACATGCTTTTCCATTTACCAGTTAACAGGTAAGCTCAAGAAGATAAATTCTTTCTCTAACTCTAGCTATCCTAGAAACATGGAGGCAGAAAACGTCTTGAACCAAATAATTTATTAATAGAAATTTAAAACAAAGTTTGGAAATTTTAGATTCTCTCTGTAATTACCACTGCTGGTGCCTCTCAGCACCTGTTCCACCCCCATTCCTACCTTTAATGAAACACACTATGGATTTTGAAAGAGATTGAGCCCACTTCCACCCTTGAGAGGATTCTGATTGACATAAACCAAGTCAAATAATCTCACTCTCCTTGCTCAACAATTGGCCTAGAAGAGACATATGATTTACTTTAGCCTAATCATAGTGAAGCCTAGGACTTTTGTATGATGGTTAGAGAAGAGAAGCCTCTTGTCTTTCAGATGGTATTGGGTACAGAAGTGAAGCCTGAAATGATATAGTTGTCATACTATCATGAGGGAAACCATCCTGGGTTGACACCCCAAAAGAATCGTAAGAAATAGAATAGGAATTCCTTTCAAACACTACCTGAAACCCGTGCTACCTTTGGAATCTTCAGTTATATGAGTAATACATATCAGTCAACTATTGCCACAATAGTGCTACATAACTACCCCAAAGCATTTAAGCATTGGCTTAAAGCAATTGCCATCTATCCTCACTCATGCAATGCTGGGTCAGTTGGAAGTAGACTGATGTAGGCTGGATTCAGCTGGGTTTAGCTCCAACTTGCAGATTCCAGATTGGCCTCATATCTTTTTGATGAGAGAGCTAGGGTGTGTTCTTCTCATGGCAATGGTAGACGTGTAAACAGTGAGAAAGAGCAATACTTCTTCAGCCTGGTGAAAGCACAAGTCATGTGGCTGAGCCCAACTTCCATGAAGTGGGGAAGTAGACCCATCTGTAGTGAGAGGAACCTCAAAATCACAGAGCAAGGGAACAGCCCAGGGAGGGAGGAACAGCTGGGGAGAACGACACAACCCACCACATTTCCTTGATTGTTTAGGCCAGTTTGTTTCTTTTCTATGAGACTGATACTCTTTCTAAATGACAATAATGAATATGCTACCATTTGGGTCAAAAGTGTTCTTCAAATAAATATCACTCTGATCTGCTCTATGAGAATTTACCAGGACAGGACAATGAGGATTTCTGTGAGAAAACTAGTTAAAACTGATACATGTGGGTGCTACCAGGTACTGTGTTCTGATGAATTTCCAAGACAAGCAGGCTGGCAGCAAATTCCCTCTAGCTGGCCTTGGGTCTGGTGGCTCAGGGAAAGGAACATAGGAAGCATAGATGTTGGTATGATGGCATCTAATCACAGGAGTAATTAACAGAATGAAAATGCTAGCATCTTAACAGAGGTCAGAGCCCAAGATTCCTTTCATAGGACCTACATTCAGACATTCCCCTCTGCTGTCCAGAAGCATATGTTAACATTGAAACATGGGCACTAATGAAATTCCCTGGTAAAGAATCATACCCCATTTATGAAACAGCTCCTGTATCAATGATACAAAGGCGGCTGGGGAACAGAACAGAATGGCTTTTGTTTCCCACACAAAAGCTTTAACGCCAACACCTGCCAGGCCTCAGAAATCACCTTTCTAACCACTGAATACACACAGTGGCCTCGGGGTGTCAAGAGTTAACATTGGTATCAATGATGGTGGGTGTCTCAGGGGAGTGATCAGGCATCACAATGACTCTCAGTAAACCCAATTTTGAGCCCAGGCTTTAATTAAAAACATATTTATCATCAAGTATGATGAAGTGACCTGAAAAAAACCACACATTTTTCTTTTGTTAGGATAGATGGATTTTAAATACCTTGAAAAAAATTCTTCCCAGCCTGGAAATGTTTTTTTTAGTGACACTGCAAATGAAGACGGCTTCGGCTGTTCTATTCAGCACTTATTTTGCCCATAAGCAGGAAACACAAGTCATTTTTAAAGGAAAGCAGAATATTTCCTTCCTTATGTTTCTTTGAACTACAGGTGTTCATGGTAAAGAAAAACAGGTATGGAAGACCCTCTGAGCCCTCCAGGGCACGAGCCTCCTTTTCTTGGTCTGAACATCTACCAAAAATGTCCCCATGCATTGGAGGTCTGGTTTTGAGTTTTTGTTTTTTATTTCCTTCATAGTAAAGTAAAAATAAAAGCCTATTTGTTGACTCATATTTTATAGACAGAAATTGTATGTGCCTTGTAATAGTAAATGATTTCAAAGGTAAAACAGAGGAGGCTCTGTAAGCTATTTAGCTACATACTGTACCAGTAATGAGTGGGGGCTCAGATTCCTACCTCTATGTCCTTTCAGATGTTTATAATTCTATTTTTTCTAATGACACTAGTTAGCGTTTTTAGACAAAAGGATGATTTTAAAGGAGGAGTTTAGCTTGTACTCCAGTAAGAAGGAATAAACCATTTATCATGGTGTGTAAGCTGACCTTTTAAGACTAAAAGAAATGTTCCTTAAAATTGATAATAAGTCTCATAATGAGTCTAAAATACAAACCTTAAGTCCCATCCCTTAGATAGAAGAAGAAGGAATAATAATATGGGATACCCCTGTTAGGAAATTCTAGAGTTGAGCTTGAGGTGGGGGAGGGTGACAAAGACCTGAGGATTCCAGGGAAAGGACAACAAAGGTCAGGTGGGAGAGGGAAGGAGTTGAGATGAGAAAATAGGGAATAGAAATGAGCACATGTTTAAGTTTTAAACTATTTATTTGTAATTTCCTATGAGCTTCTGAAACAGTAGACGTCGTACATGTGAGTGAGTGAGCCATTGGAGAGGTTTTAGTTACTTTTATTAATTTATTTGGTTTGCTTCCCACTGTCTACCTAGATTGCTTCTTGAGGTCAAAAACATCTATTTTTGTTTTGTTTTATCAGAATCATTCCTGCCATCATTTTGGACATTCAATAAACAATGAAAGAATAGATATATTAACTTTACATTTCATGAGCTCCTTAAAGGATGTTGACATAATTTATACCAATTTAATTATTTTAGTTGGTTGTTTTCCAGTTGCTTAAATGACCAAATCATTTAGATATAATTATAACTACTTAGGATTCAATTTGATCTCTTTCATAAAAATGATATTGATATACATGCTCAGTTGAGCTTATGCCATGATTCACATACATTTATCAAGAAACTTCAAATACATAGTATTGAGTTTTATGCACGTTTGTTAACTGCTCTGTGTGTACAAAAACTTGGTCAAAATATAATTGTATCTGATATAAACAGACCTGAGTTCTGTGTTTCCACATCTGGTTTGGTTTTTCTTATGCATTTAGAATGACTACAAAAGTAGTACTGAAACTTAATTTCAATAACAGATCCAAAATCAGAAGTTACTAAAGTTATACATAGGCCAGTAAACTAGAAAGCAGTAAAAATAAATGCAAATGATCCCACATAATAAATGCAAGGTTTATATAAACTGGAACATGACAATATCTATGGTGAAATTTTTCTAATGTTACTATTTCGTTTGGAGGTCATGTTCAACCTCCAGGAGTATCAGACTGGGCATCATTAGCTTGGTGACAAGATTTGGGCCTGTTTTCTTAATTCTGCTACTGGCTGAAATTCTGAGCCTCTTTTCTTTAAGTATCAGTTTCTTCAGGTATAAAATGGAAGTAAATTACACAAATCCCTGCCTTCCTCAGCAGGCAAACATGGGAACTATTCATTAAAAAAATGTCTACAAATACTTTGAGCTTTTCAGGCAAAGATATTACACAAGATAAAATTGCACATCCTCTCTCCCATCTGCAATATGAAAGGCAAATCTTCCAAAAACACATTTTTTTTTCAAAAACACATTTTAAAAGGGCAAAACAATGAGCTCAATTTTCAGCTCCACACCCGTGTGTGTGTGTGTGTGTGTGTGTGTGTGTGTGTGTATTTTTTTTTCTTACAGAAAGCTTCCAAAGACTTCAAAGACGCTCTGTTTATGCAAGGAAAATGGAAGATGGAGAGATTCAAAGCCATTAGGAATAGAATTTCTGAAATTCTTAATAAGCCTATTTTTGCTTTATAAATATAATTTTTTACTTAACGCTTTTTCATTCTCTCTTTTCTTTTTGAGAAAACTTCTGTTTCCCAATTTGATTGAACAAATGATGACAGATTGACAGTGCTATAAATATCAGTGTCAGTTTCAGAGTTCACCAGTTGACCTCTTTGGGACAAACTATTGTAATATTTACCAAATAAATAAAGGGTAAAAAGATATAGACGCTCAAAAAGAGGACTTAGAAATAATTTAGAAATCTCTTCCACAGATACAAAATGCAACTTTGAAACCATTTCTGTTAAAATAATTAAAGAGGTTCAAAAGTATGATAGGAACTCTCACCTCTGTCCCAGCAGGGCGTGAGAAGGCTGTCAAGATGCCATGGTTTTGAGCCTCATTTTTGGGAAGGATTCTCTGTTGGGGAATGGGTAGCTGCTAACACTTTGTGTAACTCCAGCACTTCAGAAAAATGCACACTGTTCCATCTGCGATATCTGCTGAGGGTAATGATGACTCGAGTATGCTTTCTGGCTTGCTTTCTTAACATGGGAAACAGCATACTCAAAATCATGCAACATTGGGCAGAGTGGGCTGTGGTTATTATGTGATCTGCTCACTGTGGCATTCCCACCATTGCACCAGGCACACTCTAGGTACTCATTGAATGTTTGGGAAGCGAATGAAGCACTAATTTGCCTTGGCAAAATTACTAATAATACTACCTGTGAATAATCGTTATTTCTTTAAAAAACTATGATGCTTTTAATTCTTTCCTATTCTTCTTCACTATCCAAAGCAAGCAGTGGGAGCTTAATAGATTCTTGTGGCAGTCTCTCACATAGATTGAATCCTAGCTGAAGAAAGGGAGCGCCTTTGTCAATGAGGGCTGGCCTTGGCTACATACAACAGAAAACCCAGCTTAAACAGAAAATAGTATACAGAAGATGATCTCTCTCTTATGCAAAAGGAATCTCAAAACATGTAGTCCAGGACTATTGGGCCAGTGCCTAAACTCATCAAAGGCTCATACTTCTACCTGCTTTACTCCCCAACCTAGTGCAGGGCTTCCATCCTCAAGGACAGCCCCGAATGGCTGTTGGAGATCCAGCCATCATCTTCTTAGCAATAAAGAGAAGGGAGGAAAAAATAAAAGGGCTTTCCTCCCAGCTGAGCCATACCCTTTAAGTAGCCTTCCCGGAATTCCCATTCCAACTATTTCTACTTCTATCTCAGGGGCCCAAGCTGAGTCAGTTGGTCACGCAAGATGCAAAGGAGGTGGGAAACATATGCTCTTAATTGGATGCATTGGATGCATTTTATTCAACTGAGGTCCCATTATCAAGGCTAAAGGATATAGGAATATATAGCCTTTAGATATAGGGATGGACATTGGAGGCAACTAGGGGTCTTTGCTGTAGTTTTTTAAGCCTTTATAAATTCAATGCATAAATTTCCTTAATGTGCATTTTCTTATATTTCTCTTATCAACTCCATCTGTCCCAATCCCTCTTATACCCATAGTCACTACCTGGCTATTATCATTATTTTGCAAATATTTTAAAAAGTTAAAATTATTGTCACCCTATGACATCCACTTGCAATCATTCTATACATTTATATTAGGAAAAAAAGTGTTTTGGAAGTTTAGTTGAGTGACTTTACTGGATTTCATCAATTTTAGGATGTATTTCCCCCCCACATGTTAGCATGCCTGAAATTAGCCACATAGTCAACATCATCTTAACTGTTGCAGTCAGCCAGATAGTGGCACAGTTCTCCTTTCCTGTGCATGGATGGCTTGGTCAAGGCTGTACAGTGTCATCACTTTGGAGAGTGATGTGCATTATGTGACAACATGTGTTGAGTTTAACTGCTGATGTCAATGTTTTCAAAAAGATTACAGCATGATCTGGCATTGAAATGAACAATTATTGTGTTCCAATAAAGGCCTGGAAACTGAGCAGCGGGGTGCAAATTTTATATTAGTGAAGCAAATATTAGCCATTGGAGGAATTGCTGTAATTCCATATTTTCTTGTAATTGAGTGCTTTACAGGAACAAATAAAGGATGACAGATATCTACAAGCAGATGCAGCCATGTTACATTTTGTTACTGAGACACAGGCAAAAGTTTGTTGTTGTTTTTTCCCCATCACACAGCAAGCAATGCAGTTGAAGGTAACATAGATTGCCTCTTTGAATAGATGAAAGAAATTTGAAAGCAATAAGACTTATATGACTGAATCATATTCTGTTCAGGACTCTCATTAAGACATTGTGTCACAGTTTATTGGCTACAGTTTTTCCTTAATAGTACATAAAATAAAGATATATAATTGATAGCATCTTAGATTTGATAAAGGTGATTAATTCACTTGTTTCTAATTAAATAACAGCCCAAACAAGTAGCTCACACAATCATTAAAAATATGATTGCTTTGATACAATATACATTGGCAAGGGAGATCCACTGCCTGCTTTTCAGAGACACAGAGATTTATTGATCCCCAATACAGGCCATACTAGCTTGTGCACCAAGATAACCTCAAATGGCTCCACATCCCTCCCTTCCCACCTAGAGCAGTGTTAAGTGTTTAGAAAGGTCCTCTGAGCCTCTGCATCACATTAACCAAATCCTGTTATATTTCAGCTATTTGACACTCCAGGTATCATCTTCAATACAGTGTTGGCCACAAACTGGAGAAATGACTTCTCTGGGGTGAACACAGAGAGAAGGGCAGGAGTGAAATGAATCTATGGCAGGAAATGGTTTGCAGAATCAATTACCTGACTTGCATTGTTTTAAAAGCACAAATTACTACTACATTACATATGTGTCTCTTAAAAAAAACTCATTGACTTAACATCTTGCTGCCTAATCATTCTCAATTTTTATTTTCCCATGAAAGACCCACTTATAATGGAATAAAAAGACTCTTAAAGGTTTTGAAAAACACTCAAATTCAAAAGTGATGGAATGCCCTGTTAATGCCTTTCTGAAATGGTATTTTCCTATAGGTAACAAAAATGGTCCTCCATATGTTAAATATAAAATGCATATATGTAGGGTGGCCGCTTGGCTCAGGTGGTTAGAGTGCGGGCTCATAACACCAAGGTTGCCAGTTCGAGTCCCACATGGGCCAGTGAGCTGCACCCTCCACAACTAGACTGAAAACAATGACTTAACCTAGAGCTGACGGGTCCTGGAAAAACACACTGTTCCCCAATAAAGTTAAAAAAATGCATACATGTGTATATATCCTTATAATATAGAATTTGAATGTCTTAATGGTTAGGTACTAAATCTGAGAAATATATGAAATGATTGGTGATAAGTGTATTCTCTTGAGATTTTTGTTAAATGGAAAAAGTTGTATTCTTGGTTGTTTTCACTTCTTAAAAAAAAGGAAGGTTTGTGGAGAATGGGTGAAGTATCATCTGTCTGAACATCATTTGCTTAAAGAAAGAGGACTTCAGGCCATCACTCTCTTTCTTTCCTTTTTTTAAGAAATTTTTATTGGGGAACAGTGTGTTTTTCCAGGACCCATCAGCTCCAAGTCAAGTAGTTGTTTCAATCTAGTTGTGGAGGGCGCAGCCCCTTGGCCCATGTGGGAATTGAACCGGCAACCTTGGTGTTATGAGCCTGCGCTCCAACCACCTGAGCTAACCAGCTGCCCTGCCATTATTCTCTTTCCATCTCACATCATAAAGAGTGGGACATGTGGTTTATCAGGGATGCATGGGCAGTTGACATTTAGTCATTTCCCTGTCTAGAGAAGCAACTTTGCGGGGGAGGGATTGTTTGTTTGAAACTCAATATTCTGGCAACATATCGGTGGAGAAAGCAGTTGGATATGTGGAGCGATTCTGAGGGCATTAAGATAGCCCATTCAGAATCTCAATGCCTGAAATCCTACCATCAAAACCTTAACACAGAGCTTAATTCAACAATTTTAATTCAACAAATACATAGTGAACATCTGCCATATGCCAAGCACTGGCCTAAGCACTGAGTTAAGAATGAGGCCTGGTTTTTATCTTTAAGGAATTCTCATTAGGTTGGGAAAAAGACACGTAAACAACAAAAAAAAGCAGTACATGTGATATGTGCAGTGTATTGGGAAACTACTGCTGTTTAATTTAGTGGAGTAAAAGAACAAGCATTCATCTACCCCGTGATTCTGTGGGTCAGCAGTTTAGGCTGTGTTAAGCTAGGCAGCTCATCTGGACTCAGCTGGGAAGCCATGGAATCAGCGGAGGTTTGGCTGGTCTAGGATGGCAGAAAGTGATAGCTGAGCTGGGTTTAGAAGGATCAATAAGATATTTCCAGTTGGAGAAGGGAGAGAACAACTTTCTGGATGAGAAGGAAAAGCCAGTGCACGGGTCTGGAAGGGTGACACAGCCCACTGAAGTACAGACGTGTCTCTATAAATGCATTTTCAGGTAATGTCCTGAGAAGGCAGAATGGTCCTGCATGGAAGCAGAAATAGAGGGACTTAGGGGGAAGAGGAGGGGTCAGGAGAGAAGGCTGGGAGAGAAAGCCAAGGACCAACCATGTCCATGCCGCCACCTCCCAACTCTCGACACAGAGAAAGGTGAGAACTTTTTATTCCCCAGGGAATGAGCTGTTTGCTTGTTGGCAGTGTAGCTGTGTGCACTGCTGCTTTAGGCTTCTGATTTATTTGCTAGGAAAATGACAGTGGTGGAAGAAAAGAACTCATTTTCCTGAGAACTTGTCCTAGTGAATGTTGTTCCACAGATACAACTTTCCAATCTTGCTGTCTCCCCACTATTTCTGTTTTATTCTCCTGGATATTTTCAACATACACTTGCATGTTCCACAAGCAAACAAAAATGCATGACTCTATTTTTAACTTCTACGGTGTGCCTTCATACACACTTTTAGTCTTTCAATTAGGCTCATTATTTCTGTTGACATCCAGTTGTGTCTCTGAGTTAGTTTGAAGAAATTAAGTATATCTCTTTCATCTCAATGCAAACAATGGTTTGTATTCTCTTTCCATGACTTCAATATTCTGCACACCAAAAGGTTCACTCGGTTTTTGTAAGAGCAATGCACAATTGTTTTGAAAGAATAAGCTTTCTGAAAATTCCCATGGAGAATGCTAAGACTAAAAACAAAGGAATCTGGTCAGAATCAATGGGAGAGCCTCTTGGTTCAAGGGAAGGACTTAAAGGGAGGAATAAAACAAACCCAGCTTGTTTGAAATGAAAACAGAGCTTGGTAGAGAACTAAGCACAAACCTCAACAGGAAGAAAGCTGAAATACAATAAATGTGAGTGGCCAGTGGAAAATAAAAGTGGAGGAGAACATCTTAATAAAACCTGGGAGGCTACTTTCAGTCATTCAGATATTTCACGTCAGAGCAGGGAAAGTAAAGGTCTTGGCTCCACTGCTAATTCCTGTGAAAAGACAGCCCATTGCATGGAAGAATTTGGTACAGAAAATTTCTAATTTTTTTTTATCCATAGTCTTTGAACCAATTCCTGATGATTTTGACAGCAGTTTTTAGAAACATTAATTCCATGCTCTCAATGGAAACTTTTCCAAAATACTAAGTATTTAAGATATCTGATGTTACAGAACAACAACAACAAAACAAAACAAAACCCCCCACAGCAAAAATCATCTTGCTTAATTAACACAAAAGGCCATGCCATGCTTGGGAGGCCTAAAAGGGGAGCTGGCCTGCTACTCACAGGGGCACCACTTACGGGATGGCAGGGTGACTGTCAGGGTGATTAAGGCTCGATATACAAAGTCAAGCAGGAGTCCCTGGGAAAGTGTTCCCCTTTGCTCACTCTGTATATACAAGGTGTGATCAAAAGATATGGTGAATGTTTAAATAAAAAGAAAATGATTACAGTAAAAAACATGTTGCCATTAATCCCCTCAAAATACACCCCCCCCCCGGCTTCGAACACACTTATCCCATCATTTTTGCACTTTCTGAAGCAGTTCTGGAAGTCCTCTTTCAGGAGTGTCTTCACTTCATCCTCCATCATGACAATGCTCCATGTCACACATGGCTTCTGGTATACAGCAATTTCTGTCAAATAAAACATTACGGTGTGTCCTCATCCACCTTATTCACTGGGCCTGGCACTGTGAGACTTCTGGTTCTTCCCCAAAGTCAAAATGATTCACAACATCGAGGCAGCCAGAATGGTGCAACTGAAGACACTCCTGAAAGAGGACTTCGGAACTGCTTCAGAAAGTGGCAAGAACAGTGGGATAAGTGTGTTTGAAGCCAGGGGGAGCATTTTGAGGGGGATTAATGGCAATGTGTCTTTTACTGTAATACATTTAAAAAATTTTAAACATTCACTGTACTTTTTTATCACACCTCAGATTCAACACAAAACTATTTTCCAAAAACCCCCTGGAATCACTTTTGGTGGGGTGGAAAGGAACAGGCAAGCATATTGCACTGTCTTTACACCTGTGCACCACTGACATCACGCCTCAGTGCAAAGACAGGCCCCGGACTTTTAATTTCTCACATGCACATCAGTGGTAAACAGTCCCAGCGTTCGTGTTAATGACACCATCTGGTGCCTCCCATAACTGTGTAGCATTCAGCTTCCAAACAAGATGTAATGGCAGCAACACATGAAACCCACTGACATTTACAGTAAGGAAATTTATTATCAGTCATTGGTTTGGTATAAATGTGTTTGCATGACTGCTGGGGCTATAAAATCATCACCTTTGCCAGGCAAGCGAAGGTGCAATAAATAATGGATTTTAAGCCATGCATGTACTACCAAAGCATTAAACATTTATCACACAGGCACAATAGCATCTTAAGCAACAGTTACCACTTGAAAAATTAATGCCACTTTTGAGGGTTAAATGAAAACCATTTAGTCTAAGCTTTAATGATTTTTAATATGGTTTAGTATAGAAACAAAGATTTTTAAAAAAAATTTTACTTTTCAATTGATTATAATATATATGTAAATAGCTCTTTTATAATAATTTTCTCTTGAAGAACCACCATTCTATGCTCTTTTGTTAAAAAACTCAAAAACATAAACTGAAATGTTTCTTGAAAAAAACATCATTAGTAAAGCCTTTCAAAACTAGAAATGACAAAAGAAAGGTTCTATAGGAATCAAATTTTATTCTTTCCTTTAAATCCTTAATGGATTAGTCAGTTATGGTTGCAATTAAATCATTTTAACTTTAAATTAAGGAAACAAATATAAAGTCAAAACTCACTAAATCCCTTGAGTAATCTAGCCACATTTATCCCCATTACTTACTCCTTTAAAATACTCTCCCAACAGGGTACCCAGTAATTTTCTCCTGTAAGCTTGTTTTATGGGTATCCATTGCTATAAACAAACAAACAAAAAAAACCAAAACAAACAAACAAAAAACCTTGGAAATAATTCAAACTGCAGGTAGACTGGGGGATGGTTATTAGCTTTATAGAGGATTTATCAAAGAATACTGTTTGAGTCAAAGGATCAAAGAGAAAACTAGGTGTGAACTAGTTATTTATTTTCTTCCTGGACACACAGCAATGAAGACGGGAAGCCAGTGGCTGCCCTACAACAAACCTACTCACATAGGAGGTCAGCCTGTAAACCATGCCTGTTCCCAGGCCGTGTGCTCAAGAGGCTCTGTCATGGGTGCTATGAGGAGGATGTAAAATCAACACGTAAAATCATCACCTAGCAAGAGGAAACAGAATAAGCTCAAAGTTCAGTGAGCAGCACTGTTTTAAAAAAGTTAGTTTTAGGCAGAAGTCAAGAAATGGCTGAATTGGATTTCTAGCTCAGTTTGTGAGTGAGTTTTAATTCCTCGGTGAGAGCTCTTCTGTAGTTTTGTGTAGCGTTATGCAGCACTCGGATGCCAATCTCTCAACTATCCCCCGCTCACAGACACACATCCTAAATAGGAAGCTGGTGAGAGCACTCCGGCAGGCCTGTCCCTCCCTGTAGGGAGAGGGGAAGGTGGTCTGCAAAACATGTCAGGAGGCCAGCATGGTAGTCCTGTTTCTGATTACTAAATCAGTGGAAGGAGGTGTTGAGATTTCAATGCCTTCTCTCTAATACTGACTGTCATCTAAATGGGCCCAGGGGGTTTTTCCTTTCTTGATGTGCTGGCTTCCTCAAATGGTGGGGAGAACCTCTGTGGGGAGCATCGGCCCTTGGGGGAACTGGGGTAGGGTTTACAGGGATGGAGAGATCACTGTGATGCCCCTCCATGAACACACACATGCATCCCTCTGCTGGTCCCAAGTCACAGAAGTTCTTCGGAGGCTGGGCTGGACAGACAGAGGGTGGGTGGCCACTTGCTTTCCATTACTGCCCTTAACTACTCCAATGACTACCTCTAGTGGGAACATGTGGAAGTTAACACAATCCACTGGGGTTCTTGTAGTATTATGAAATAACATGTACTGCTTGCGTCTGCACAATAAAACAAAAGCACCAAGTAGGGGAATTCTTCTAAAGTAGTTTCTCTATCCAATATCCTGTGAAAGGGCCACACACTTGCCCTGCACGTCCATCTGTCACTAATTAATCTAAGTATTTCCTAGAATTCTAGCTGTTATATTACATGTTCTGGAAATGACTAGCATGGTTCTCCCAGAGGTAGAAAATCAAGGAACAAGACCAAGAAAGCCTTGCTAATTTCTTTCAAAGTTGTGTCAGTTCCTATACTTTATTAATCACTCACTCTGCCACTGCATAGTGTGTGTGTGTGTGTGTGTGTGTGTGTGAGAGAGAGAGAGAGAGAGAGAGAGAGAGAGAGAATAGCATGGCATATATAGCTCTCCTAAGGGTGTGATACAAGCTGACAGCCTGAACGTAGCTATGAAATGATAAAACAGTTAACAATGAAGGAAGAGAAACAAAAAGCAATTCAACAGATGCTTGTCATTTTTACTCTTTAGTGTGGATCAGTTTTTCTTGTTAATTGTATCACCTATTCTTTCCTTATATTGATAATTACATAATTACATGAAACAGATGGATGACAGAATGCACCCAGATGGTAAGAACGTAAACAGGCTAACAAATTGCTTATTCTTGAGCATATTATAAAGAATTATTTAATAATACATAGATTTCTATACTCTACACATCTGTCAAGTAGAGCCTTCAAAATAACATTTTGTCCTTTTTTCTTAAACAGATACATTGCCCTCCCTAGGAATTCCTGGGGGGCCAACTGCCATCTAGGTAAAATATTTAACCGTTTACAAACATTTGGATATTTAAAATGCTAAACTCTTATCTGAATCCACTGTTTTTTTTTATTAAAAATGGAAATCACTGTTTAAAGGGGAGTTACAATCACACATAGCTCTAGTTCTGCTTTTAGCAAGCTGTGTGAGCTTGAAAAGAAAGGGTGGGTTTGTTTTAAGTACATAATTTGAGATGTTTTAATTGCATCTGATGGGCTTCTTGCATGAAATTCTTTTTTAAAAACTGTGAAATAAAAAGAATCAAGCCTTCAGTGCTGCATCTGATGGTGTGTGTCCATGTGGAGGCAGATTCTTGCATGGGGGCAAGGGGAGGCCCAGGGCCAGGCTGGGCTTCTGATGGATCTGAAGGAATACATGAAGTCCAATCCTCCCTCCTGGCCCTCACACCATCGCTCTGCCTATTAGATGGGCCTCTGATTAAATGACCCTTACTGGAGAGGTTTTCTTGACCCAAGCCCCTCACTCTCCATCCCCTCCTGGGCTTTCTTCTTGCCACCGCCTGGCATGGAGCATCCTGTCTGTCTGTCCATTGTCTGACTTCCCCACTAGAATGCAGGCACCTGGGCAGCAGCAATTTGCCCACTTTTTTTTTTTTTTACAGCTGCAGCCCCAGTGCCAAGCATGGGGCCCACCATGTGATCAGCATACAATAAATACTAATAGAGCAAATGACATAAATTCAGTCTCCATCTCCAAGCTCCCTAACCAGAGATGCAGAACAGGCCCTGGGCCCATGGTTTAGGCAGGACCAGAGGCAGAGGAGTCTGTCCACGCGTGGGCAGGGGGTGATTCCATGAAAGGCAGGTCCAAACCATGGTGCATATCAGAGTCCTGGACAAAGAACAGGACACCTGGACAAATGAGGTGGTCTCATGTAGAAGCAGGCTCAGAGAGGGACAAACACACCTGGCTTTTCGCAGAGCAACCTGGATAGGAGAGGCAGGAGTGAGGAACAGAAAACTCCAGAATCGGGCTGTTATCACACACTGCACTTGGGGAGTTGACTGTGTGCAGATATGTGTGGAATGCAGAATCTGAGCACATCTCCAGAGCCATTTTTGGATGAGGATTGTGTGTACTGTGTGTGTGTGTGTGTGTGTGTGTGTGTGCATGTGAGAGAGGAGAGAGAGAGAGAGAGAGAGAGAGAGAGAGAGAGAGAGAGAGAGAGAGAGAGATCATCAGAAGCATTTGAGAAGACACGGGTTTGAAACCGAGCTATGTAGTTTATCAATAAGAAGAGTTCCTAGACCAGAAGTGGTTGTGGGGAATTGATGAGGTAATTCTTATAAAGAAGATAAATAGTGCCTTTCACATATAACACTTAATAAATGTTAACTGTTATTATTTCTCCTGACTTTGTTTGGTTGTTCTTACTTTTAGTATTCTTTTATTTGAAAAGAAATATAATGAGACTAATTGAATAGTAATAATGCATTGCTGAATACATTGTTATATTTTGCAAAGGCAACAATATTCAGAATTTTTTTTAATTCCCTCTAACACCAGCACTATAACACAACTATTTTTGCTTGTATATATTTCTTTTCTATTTTTATCATACACACGCATACTTCTATATAGTTGAAATAAATCCATAGTTAAATAACTACAAAAAAAGCATTTGATTACTCAGGGCCTGGAGATGCTTTTGGAATTTGGGTTTGGTGTGCTGTAGCCCCCATCTGCACTCCAATGGGGGCAAGTCCCCAGAAGATGGGCCAGCTGGCAAAGAGAAGCCAGTCCACTCCTGTTCTGTCTCTCTTCATGCTCAAGGGAACCTGGATCTCAGCATGGGATCTGAGTGGGGTCAAAGGCTCTTGGCCCCAGGCAGCATCCTTCAGAGCAAACAGCTCCCACAGAGCAGAACACAGGGATAGGCGAGACGGTGGAAATATCCCCATGCAGGAGAGAGGCAGGTGCTTCCACCTGAAAAGACAACAGGTATGCAGAGTCAAGGGCATGGGCAAGGCAATGGGCATGGAGTTGAGCCCAGCTGCTCAAACTCCTTCAGTCTTTAGCATTTGCTTAGCCTTGAAGTGAATCAGAATCACTCAGTTGTATATCTCGCTGTGTGTCCATCTTTCGCTATTGGTGACATGCAGGGTGTGGTGAGCTGTTAGAAGTTACATAATCTAAGGGGGCACTAGCCACGGTCCTACCAACACAGAGTGACCCAAGACCCAGTGTACGAGGTTGTCTAGTAAACAAATTAAAATACTTTTCAAGTACATATAGTTCCACGGGACACTATCAGACCATCTTTGTGACCTGCTCACAAATTGCAACTTGTGTTAGATAATACCCAGTTCAATTTTTTAAATCAGCGATTACCTGTGGTTTCACGGAAGCACCATACAGAGGATCAATGAATGGTGGTGATGGTTTTGCCCTCAGGGCTTCACTATGGTGACCAAAAAGTGCTGCCTGAGACTGGCTCCCTGGAAGCACAGCTCCTTTTGGTTAAATACACAAACTACCATAAAAACCTCGATTATAACGACTACCATGGTGATAATTTCAATGCACTGAATTATATTAAAAAAACAAAACAAACAAAACTGGGACATGATTGTCCAGTGTAAAAAGTAGGCGCGGCGGTATAGTATGTAATTTATGTTTATTACAATGGGTTTCAACTGCCTGAATGGCTCAAACCTGCCTGCACTGTAGTTGAGTCATATTTGATAATCTCAAACAAGTAGCAATAAAAAACCTTTATGGCTCCCATGTTATTTCCATATCTTATTTATTCTTAGTTTTTCTGTTTTCAAGTCATCATTTTTGCTTTCTTCTTGCTCATTAAGTTGGTTACTATGGCTATCATGACATCAGTGATCTTGACTAAGGTTAATGGTCTTGAGGTAAAGGTTTTTATACTTCCTTAAAGAGGTTTGACCCCAGAGAGCAGCAGCTTGACGACTGAAGACTGAGGGCTCCAAGCTGCTTCTCTAAGGCGGGCAATGCACAGAGGGGAGGGCAAACCCCTCCCTCAGCCAAGCTGGCATGGGGGACAGAAGGCCACTCTGCCAGGTATTGGCACTTCACTTTCCAATGCCCATTTAACCCTTTGCCCTTGATAAACACAAATGTCATTTCCCTTCAGATTTGGTGAGTGCAAATAATGATAATAACTAAACTCAGATGGCTTTATGAAAATCACTAAATTATGGAAGACTTTTAATCCACCTGAGCTCAATTTGATTGTAAAATCTCCAGGTACTTGCGGCTTTTTTCTCACATCTTCTAAGAAAGCATATTCTACTTTTTTTTTTTTTAAGATTTTTATTGGGGAATTGGGGGATGGGAACAGCGCTGGGGAATTGGGGGAAGGGGAACACACAAGTTGCTGTCGTTTTGTTCTTCAGTCTAGTTGTGGAGGACGTTGCTTCACTGGCCCAAGTTGGCACCATCATTGCGCTCTTCCCGGGCGAGGAAGATCAGTCGCTGGCTTCTGGATGGCCACTCACGCTGGCTGCTGGCCGCTCACGCTGGCTGCTGGCTATACACGGTAGCCCATGGCAACCCACTGCCACAGGGGCTGCAGCCTACGCCGTCGCCAGTGACTCATGGCAGCCCAGCTCCAGGTTGAGCTGTTGTTCAGCATCTTAGCTGTGGAGGGCAGTGTCACTGGCCCTCATATGTGGGATCCGAACCGGGGCCCTCTGGCGTCCCAAGCCAGCTCTTAACCATTGCGCCACTCGGCCGGCCCCATATTCTACTTTTTTAAACTAGAATTTATTAACACATAAGATATAACATCTAAAAGCTTTCATGAGAAGTCCTAAAAGCTAGACTTATAACACTTTCTGATATATGCATTTATTGATATAAAACCACTTCGTAATGGGTGGAGCCATGTTTTTATCACTCTTCCACGGGCCAGAGGGAGTGGGTCAGTCAGCCCAGAAGGGGCCTTCTTGGTCTACAGTCTCATGTATTGCTATTATCGTTGTAGTAAGGTACCATTTTATATTAACAGATGTATTTCATTCCTGCCCAGTCTCTGTTGACTCCTGACCCCTCAGGCAACAGTGAGGGGACACCAGCCACTGGGCAGACATGCTACAGGAGAACAAGTGGGTCACTTTTCTCCTTTTTTTTTCAAGGCAGATAGCAGGTTGCAAAGTCAGAGTTGATGCCTGAAATGACAGATTTCAGAAAAACACATGGTGATAGCATAGTCTGTTGTCCCAAGACCAGAAGAAGGAACACAGTCAGAGAGATGGATGGACTACAGGCTTCCCCTTCCCCTGGTTAAGGCCATAAAAGTAAAGGGAAAGGGCAGGGCCCCCCACAGATGTCCTGGAGAATATGGCAGTATAGAGAACTGTGCCTCACAGAGAGGCCTCTGCCATCTCTCCTGAGAAGGGCGGAGATGGCTGAGGGTGGCGCCAGGGCAAGAAAGAAAACGAGTCAGGTCATGAGCTTCTCATAGCGCAGGGTGGTATAAAAGGGAGGGAGGAAGGGAGAGAGAGAGTTTTCCAGCGAAGCAGATGGAATGTCCCCACTGCAAGCTCTGCGGGCTGACTGGGGACGTGGATGCCAAAGTAAGGGATGGCGGAGGACATGCTAAAGTTCTGAGACCAAAGGATGCCTTTGGCGACAGGCGCTACCCAAGCACTAGCACCAGCCCTCTCTGCCCTCCATAATGCCATGACTCCATGAGCACTGAGAACTGTGATGTCTTCCCCACCTCAAAAATTAAAAGGGGAAATTACTGAATGGACTCTATATAAACTTTAAATGGTTAAATTTACCTGGACTTGATTGAGATCAGTTTTTATCCCATCAAGTGGAATGGAGATTTAGCTAAGTTAGGAAAATGGAAGACTGCCATTTTGTACACCTGATTAGCTGTCTTAAAAATCTATATGTGGCAGGAAGAAAAAGGCGGGGTGGAGGGGGTTTTCTATGCATGCTGATGGTCTACTCAGATAAAGGAACACACTACAAAGAGAAATCATCTTTCTAATGCTGAGAATCACAAGTTTTCAATTTCAAATTCTAAAACTTTATGCTTTTTGGGCGGCTGGGTGGCTCAGTTGGTTAGAGTGCGTGCTCTGAACAAGGTTGCCGGTTCAATTCCCATATGGGCCAGTGAGCTGTGCCCTCCGCAACTAGATGGAAGATGACTTAAGCTGAGCTGCCGCTGAGCTGCCGGTGGGTGGCTGGATGGCTCAGTTGGTTAGAGTGCGAGCTCTCAACAACAAGGTTGCCAGTTCGACCCCTGCATGGGATGGTGGGCTGCGCCCCCGCAACTAGATTGAAAACGGCAACTGGACTTGGAGCTGAGCTGTGCCCTCCACAACTAGATTGAAGGACAATGACTTGACTTGGAGCTGATGGGTCCTGGAAAAAACACACTGTTACCCAATTAAAAAAAAAAAGTTTAAAAAAAAGAAAAAACCTTTATGCTTTTTGATTAAAGAGATGGTAGGTTTACCTTTGACATAGCAAAACTATTTCTAGGACTTTATTGAAAGGCAATCATAAATGTGCTCAAAAATAATAAAGATGAATACTGTAGCATTGTTTACAGTGATAAAAATTGGAATAAACTCTTAAATGACCAACATTAGGGAATTGGCTACAAACAACCGAGGTGAATCTTGGGATCTGAGGTGCGGCAGTGGCAGTCCCAGGGCCTCAGCCCAGCAGTTGTATGGCCCTGGGCAAGTTGATGTCACACAAGGACATCTGAGGCAAGAAAACAATGGATGCTACATTCCAAAGGAGTTCCCCTTGTAAAAACTGTCAAAGCACCGGCTAAATGACTTTTTATTTTTAAATTTTTTTATTGTTAGTTTCAGGTATACAGAACAATGCAATAGTTATCCTTTTCACCCTTCACATAGAAACAACCCCCATTCACAATGAAGATACAAAAGGGTTAGAAGAATGGATATAACAGAGGATTTTTCTGGAGATTTCCTCAATGAGAACTGTCACAAGTCACTCTACCCTAAGATGAGAGGTGGTGGCTGCCTGTCTATGTTCACATGAGTTCCCACAGTGAGCAGACACAGTGGATTGGTGAGTGATTCCTGACTGAGAAATCTAAAGGATATGACGGGCAGGCCAGCTGCTGCTGGGTGGGCTGCACTGGCAGTCTGCTGACTCACATAGATGTGAGCTTTTATCATACGGTCTTACTATAGGGCCAGCTGGGGGGGCAAATAAGACTCAGACTGCAAAGATGGAGGATGTGTGCCTGAGTTACGGGAGAGGCCCCCAGTGACAGGAAACTCTGAAGAAACTCCAAGCACATGCCATGAGAAGGGGAGTCCAGCCAACAGAGCAGGGGCCATCCCTATGACAGTAGCAGTCAAGTACAGACTTGCCTGCTTCCTCAACTATTCCTCCCCACCCTGCCCTCAATTTCAGAAGGAACAGAAATATAGCTAAATAATAGGAAGACACTAACAGGCTTAAAAAAAAAAAAGCTAAATAATAATCAGCTACATAGATGCTATATTAGTGAGGGGCACGGTGAGTTAGAAAAAGAGAAGAGGCCCCCCCAGCCCTCCTTCCCCCTCTGAAGGCTTCCTGTAAGCAGCAGGCTTTACCAGGAGGTGGGGGACTGTAATCTTTAGGTGAAAATTGAGGTTTGATTATTATGTAAAATGTTCAATTTTATGGAATTAAGACCATGCTTTGTGATTTGGAGTGACCCACACAACTTTACCTAAAATTAACCAGAAAAGTCATTGGACTTGCCCACTTTCCATTCAGGTACAGGGGAAAACCTGGCCAGCCACAGTGAACACATTTACAGGGTGATTGGAGTCAGAAATCAAGTGGCTTCATGATTATTCCCACATGTCCTGCTGACTTAATGTTTAGTTATATAACTTAACCTCTCCTAACCTCAGTTTTCCCCACTATAAAATGTAGAAAATGACACGCAAACTTCTGTGTGAATGCAGCGAGATAATCCAAGCAGGCACGAAACACAGCACCTGGCACAGAGAAAGTACTCATCCAGGGCTAGAGATTACTCAAAGGTTACAAATTGTCAAAGGGCAACTGCAACTATTAAAACGACACTTTAGAGTACTTAGTAACAGGCAAAAATATTCACAACATACAGTTGGCCTTTTGTATCCCCAGGTTCTGTAACTGATGATTCAACCAACCTCAGAGTGAGAATATTCGGGAAAAAGAAAGTTGCGTTGTTGCTGACTTGTACTATGTGTAATAGTTATGATGGTTGCGTCAGTACTGAACAGGTACAGATTTTTTTTCTTGTCTTTTCCCCTAAATAATACAGTATAACAACTATTTTCATAGCATTTACACTGTATTAGGTATTATAATACAGATATGGGTGTGTGTATACGTTATACGCAAACACTACGCCATTATATATAAGGGACTTGAGCATCTGTGGATTTGGGTATCTGCGGGGGTCCTGGAACCAATCTCTCTTGGATACGGAGGGACAACTGTATTAAGTGAAAAAGAATGTTTGAAAACACTATATACATATGATCTCATATTTAATTGTATATATTTTTTTCCACAAAAAAAATAATCTACATGTAAAAACTCCAAAACACTAAACTAGGTAACCTATAAATAATGGATTGTAGGCTTTATGGATTTTTCTCTTTCTATTTTTTTTTCCCTAAAATGTCTGCCATAAATACATACTGCTTTTGTAACAACACATTTCTTTTTTAATCAAGGGGAAAAGATGTAACTTCCCTAGTCAGCATCTGTAGCTCTAATTGTTCCCTTTGTCATTTTATATCCCCAGTTACTTTAAAATACACAAAGCAAACAAAGGCTCCTGTTGGCGCTGCCATCCAGGCCTTTCCTCCCTGAAGGCTGAGCCTGCAGAAGCCACTTAACTGTGAAGGCCAGTTCCTGCCTAGAGCTCAGGTCCACTCAGGAGCCTTGCTCGGCTGCAGCCTTCAGAGCACCGCACTGCAGCAGGCGGCTGCTGTATCCCGAGGCGCTTCTGGACCTCTGTGGCATTCATTACCCGGTCTCTGCAGGGAACAGAAAGCATTTCCCCCCCTCCTACCGAGCTGTGCAAGAAGAACCTGATCAGCATCCAGGACGGCCTCAGGACCTCTTTTTTTCTTTTTTTCCTGTTGGGAGCTGCGGTGGCTCTTTTAAGAGCAATAACACCACTGAACGTGGACTGAAACAAAGGATAGACATGCTGGTGGCTTAAAAACCCAGAAAGTCCTCCATTTCACTCCTGTGGTTTAGATGGGTGTTTTCTTTGTTGCTAGAACCCTCCTAAATGTCCGTATAGGCCCTAGGAAGGCTGATGCAGGAAAGATAAGAGCAGGGGAGGTTTTAATTTAGAAAAATCGCTGCTTTCAAAAGAACTGAAGCTTTTATTAGTGGTGTACTGTGAACTATGTGTGTGAAACTCTCTCAGAGTGGTGGGAAAGCGCCACTCCTGAAACTGAAAGTACAGTTAGGTATACTGCCCATCCACAGCCTTGAGTTAACCAGCACTTCACCACTTAACTAGCAGAAATGCTGGAGCAGAGCTAAGAATGAGAGAATGCAAAACAGTACAGCTACTTTGGAAAGACAGTTTGGCACTTCTTCTAGAGTTAAACACAGAGTTACCATATGATCCTGCAATTCTACTCCTACGTACATCCCCAAGAGAAATGAAAACATACATCCACATAAAAACTTGTGCACGAATGTTCACAGCAACATTATTCATAGTAGCCAAATAGTGGAGACAAGTATAATGTCTACCAACCAATAAAATGTAGTATATCTATACGACAGTTCTATCATTCAACAATAAAAAGGAATCAAGTACTGATACATGCTACAAAATGGGTGAAACTTGAAAACATGCTAAGTGAAAGAAACCAGTCACAAAATACAACATATTGTATAATACCATTTATACAAAATGTCCAGGATAGGCAAATTCATAGAAACAGAAAGTAAATTAGTAATTGCCTCAGGCTGGGGCGATGGTGGGGTGGGGGGAGGGTTGTGGGGGGAGGCTATAGGGAGTGACTGCTAATGGGTTTCTTTTTTGGGTAACAAAAATGTTCTGAACTTAGATAGTGGTGATGGTTGTTTAACTCTGAATATATTTTTAAAAAAACCAATAAACTGTACAGCTTAAATGATTAATTTTATGATATATAATTTATATGTCAATAAAGCTGTTAGAGAGAGAGAGAGAGGAGGGTGGGTGGGAGAGAGGGAAGGAGATATTTTCCTACAATATCTATTCTAGAAAATGAGGACAAGATGTAGGATTAATTTTTGATGATATGCAGATGTAAAGAAATAACTTTATTTTTCACAATTTCTTCTCTTGGCACGCCCTAAAGACCTCATTTTGCCACTCGTTTGCAGCCCAATTTCTAAACAACGCCCAGGGCTTGCTGATCAGCCACTAGTGTACATCCTGTCCACCCTTCACCTTCCAGGTAAACCTTCAGTCATGCATCCTAGTAAATCCTACGCATTTACTTGAGCACTTTCTAATAACACCATGAATCCACATGCAACATAGAACTGAATCTTGAGAAATTTGTAGTATAACCTACATATGGGATCATAATATTTTTCCTTTTTTCCCAGCAGCCACCATTATAATTTTGGAAGGTCTGTAACAACAAGCTGATGCAACAGAGAGATGTGCAGACAAGCTGGGTCAGCTGGTGTCCAAAAACTGACCTCAGCACACCAACCTGGACCCAAATATCTGCTCTAGACGAGCCTAGCCAGGGTCAGGCTGGCACCAGATCAAACCCAAGAGTGACTGACTCAGCCAAGAGGAAAATCCCCACTGCTCTGGGGGAAAGCCAATTGTCTGTGGGTCACCTTTTGGTTAAGTCCCAGGTACCAAAGATCTGAGAGGTTCCAAAAGGTCCACATCAAGCCATCTTCCTTTTCTGTGGCTTGCTTTTCCTATAATAAATCATGATATCAGTACTTTAGCTTTTTAGATAAAACAGTATATACATACCAGTGTGTGTGTGTGTATGTGTGTGTGTGTGTGTGTGTGTATCTATATATCTATATCTATATCTATATATCTATATAGTGGTTGAAGGTATGAGTTTTGGCATCCAACTGCCTGGGTTTGAGGCTCAGTCACTGAATTAGACTTTGGACAAGTCATTTATCCTCCTTTTTTCTTTATGTACATTGAGGATGATAGTATTAGTAACTATTAAAATATTAATATGAGGATTAAATGAGATAATTCATGAGAAGCCTTTAGAAGAGCTAAATACATATTAGTAGGAGTAGTTATTGTTTATTACTCTGTAACCTTTCTAAAAGAAAAGAACTATGATAATAATGAGAAGAAACCAGATTTATGAGTCATTCTGATATAAATATATATATTATGTATAATACTGAACTAGATAGTGTTCAGAGAATTAGAAAGAAATAAATCATAGAACTTGTATTCTCTGGAGAAAAAACAAGAGCTCATGAAGGAATATATGTAAACTACTCTAAGGATGTCAGAGAAAAGGGTTCACCAAAAATAGGAGAAAATGCATGTCCCACAGGTGGTGTAAATGTGTAGGAAATGGCTGACAAGCGTCTTGAAAACACAAACTTGACTCATGGCAGGGATTTAAAGTGGGTTAATTTCATTTCAAGAAAATATCACTATGGCCACATTAATAATGATCAGTGCATATATGATGCTGAAAAATATGGGTTTGCATTTTTAGAAACTTCCACCAAGGAGACACTAAAGGGCTAATTTAAACACACACATGTGTGCGTGCACATATACACATGCCTCAACCACAAGTACAACCAAGAGAAGTCTAACCTCCGGCAGTGAAAGTTTCCAAGTTTAAGGAAGGAGTTGGGAAACAATTAAGCTGGGGAAAATCTAGCAGGTGCTGGGAGAATAATGCACTTTCCTAGGACAGCAGATGTACAAGTGAAACAGTATCCAGTGACAGTTCATCAGATGGTAATTATAGCCGGACTGGAGAAAAACAGGCGAGATGAAAAGGGGCAACTCAAAGGGCAAATGAATGCCAGTGAGTGGCAGCTTCCTGAGAGATCACATACCAGCAACAAGGGGGCCAGCACTTAGCTCTGAGGAGGAAGGGTTAAGTAAACTGGCATTTTGCTTTGTAGAAAAGGATAAATGGAAAATGGAGTCCTCAAAGAATTCATCAGTGGAGATTTAAACAGATCATCACTAATAAGCAACCATAAAAAATAACAACAGGGACATTTTTTAGAACCACACAAGACCAGCTCTTACCCTAGTGTTTGTCATTGGAACCCTTTGCTAGGTTTGGGAAGTACCCCCACATTATGTGGCAGAGTTCACCTTTCATGATAGAAGCTGAAAATGCTACCTAGTCCCCCAGTTTCTCTTCAAGCTTAAACCCAGTTTCTGCCAATTTGTGGCATCTATTCTAGAGAACCAGTGATGCCCAGAACTAGGGCTTGGGGGGTCCAGGAGAAATGTTCCCTGGTGGGGGCTGTGGTGGGGCGGTGAGATCTTGCCCAGTGTCCAGGCTGGCTGGGCGAGTGGCACAGGCAGCAGTGTTCAGTGCTTAATGTTGGAGACAATGGTGTCCTTTCTGTACCCATTCTGTCATGCTGGTTTTGTGGCCTCAGTCCACTTTTTTAGTGCTTTTGATAGTTGGTGAACCTAAACTAGCTAGAGTTTGTTTCTGTTGTTTTCTACTGAAAAGCTTGGTATATCCTGAGATAACATGGCTCCTGCCACTCCCTCTCTTTACCTAGTGACACACTGTTCCCCCCTTCAAGGTGAAGAGCATCTTTCTGCCTCAGGGCCTTGGCACATGCTGTTTCCTCTGCCTAGAATCACTCCCTTTCCCCCATTTCCCAGGCTATTCAGCCTTCAAGTCTCAGTTTGCATGTGCTTCTCAGGGAGACCTTCCATGCCGCCCCCCCCCCAGGCTCACGAATATTATATGTTCTGGCTGCTGTGGAATTTTCCTTTGCTGCACGTTAGCACAATTGCAGTGAGTCATTTGTACCCAGGAGGTCCTCTAGGACAAAGATGGTATCACATTCTAGGGCCCTGAGGTACAGTAGGGGCTGAGGAAAAAGAAATTCCCTTTCCCACACTCTCTAGAGATCTCTGCTACTCTAATAACCTTCTTTTGGGAACTTGCTCAGCCTGTGTCAAGCTTCCTGACACTCAAGGAATATTTTCATTCAGTTGCAAGTAACAGATATCCCACTCAAATGGGCTTAAGCAAAATAGTAAATTTTTTGGCTCATGCAATTTTAAAGGCCAGGGATGGAACAGCTGGATCAAGACTCATTCTCTCTTCTGCTCCATTTTCCAGCAGATGCTCCCCAAGAGGTGACAGAGAGGACTACCCAACAGCTCTGGGTTCAAGACCTCTCCATTTAGCAATTCCTTCACAGTCATTCTAGAAGAAGCCAGAGGGTGGAGGTCATCCACACTCAGACCACATGAGCTGAAGGTAGGGCTCCTCAAGGAAAATCCTATTATAGGAAGAAAGGTATTGATACCAGGAGGCCAAAAACAAGGTAGGGTTGTTCTGGGAGCCTTTACTGCATAATTAACCATCCAAAAACTTAGTGATTTAAAACATGTGGATGAAAAGGGGGTACTGTAATAAATCATAAATTCATAACTGGATAGATCATGGTGGGTAGTCACACTCCAGGCCTATAACTTTTTCAGTGAAAGGTTTTTAACTCAGCCCTGTCCATGATCCTTGTGCATCTAGGTTAACACACCTTTGAAATGCCAAGAGTAATGCCCCTCAAAGGTGTAACCACCATTAGTAGAACACATCATCTTGTTAACTGTCCTGTAATCCAATCCCAGTCTTGCTTCCTCCCACCTTCATGTCATCTTCCTTAAATTCCCCCCTTAATCTTAAATGCATAAAAGAAACTGAAAAACTGTCATTCGCTGGAGCATTTGAGATTTTGTTCCTCCAGCAATTGTCATCAGTTTGGCTCAAATAAACTTTTGTAAAAATAAAAAAAATAAAAAACCCCCAAAACAAAACAAAACAAAAAACAACAGGCATTGATCGCTCTGAAAGTGTGATTCCTAAACTGATTCTGTGATCTGAAAGATAATGAATGGCTTTGGTCCCCCAAAAAATTTGAAAAGAAAAAAGATAAGTTCACACTATAATTCCATAAACACTAAAACCAAAATAAGAACTAAAGTGACAGAAGTATATGATGGGGAACATTTATTGATACTGAAG
This sequence comes from Hipposideros armiger, assembly GCF_001890085.2. NCBI lineage: Eukaryota > Metazoa > Chordata > Mammalia > Chiroptera > Hipposideridae > Hipposideros > Hipposideros armiger. The sequence continues at coordinate 1,824,188 of NW_017731545.1, read as the reverse complement.
GAGCTGTTTAAGATGAAAGCAGATTTTCTGGTGTTTAATATCACAAGTAAGAATAATTTAAAATCCTAGTGTTAGAAAGGAAACAGTGCCTCGACCAAACACATTCTCTCCTGAAAGATTCTGCAGAACAGGTCTAACCCCAGTGTGGCTACTCCCCCTGAGTCTGGCTCTCGAGACTGTGGGCCAGGGCGGCCCTCTACCATCCCTGGTTTAACTACCTGAACAGTCCTAGGGTAATACTGACACTAGACTAAACGCTCCTTGAGGGCAGGGACCATGTCACAATCATCTCTGAATCCCTGTGGAGGGACAGGAAGGAAAGAAAGCAAGCTTGCACATAGAACAACCCCAAAATAAGTGTGGGTCAACTTGCTCCATAGTCTTTAATTAATATGGCCTTTCAATTCATTCAGACAAATTTTGAGTTTCCCTGGATCATAGGTCTCATGCAAGTGGGCCGTGTTGATTCATTTAATAAAAATTCCCATTAGAATAATTCTCAGAATGCAAATGCACAGGCCAAGAAGCCCCATTCAAGTTAAGAAACAACTCTTCCAGGACCACCCCATGTGGTTATGGTCTTGGTCAGAAATAAAGTCCCCACTCTTGTCTATGAATCTATACTGGTTGACCCCACGTGGAGATATTATGATGAATCTTTGGAGCCTACCTCTGTAATGTGTGATAAAAATCACTTACATGTTTTCCAGGTCCTTTCCCTGAACCTGATATGGGCAGGCTGTCAATTAACAGAAATGATAGGGAAGGTATTGTGGCAGGGACACCTATCATCCAAATCAGGCAGAAACTACCAGGGCTTTAGGGTAGGGTAGGGAGGGAATATATTTCCCTGCCATGTGGTGATGAATTTCAATCACTGATGGCTTGTGCCAGATTCAAATTGGCAACCCACTGAGATGAAACGCTTTCTATCCCATTACTCATGCCTGGAGTGATCTGTTCCCTTGAAGACTTGCTTCCTAGGTGAAAGCGAGGGAATGAGCAGTCACTCTGAGATGGTTTAAATAGGATAAAAGGTATGAAAGGCAAGTGCCCAGCAAGAGAAATGTGCAGACATGGAGAGGAAGCTGGGGGCACATATAAAGCTCCATGCACTCGGAGAGCGGGGAATGTAACATTTAAAGGGCAAATATAAAATGGAATTCATTTCCATTTTGTATGACAACTGCTCAACGTCACTTAGTTCAATGGCTGCAATACTATTTGCTCTGCTAAGAAATCAATGTATTTAGGACTCTATAGAAATTTCTCCTAAAAAATTTCTATTTGGTTCTTTTTGTCTCAGATAACATTAAATCCACCTAAAATGTTAAAAAGAAAACATTTAAATCATATAATATAGCACTTTAACTTTTGAACATCCAGGCCCATTAATGTAGATTATGCTCTTGATAATCCTTTGATCAAACATTCAAGATTTCTGAAATTTTTACTAAATCTCGTTTACTAAATCAAAACGTTTACAAAGACCTTCTCAAGAATGAGTAACACAGTAGCAGTGAAAGTGCTTCTTTAAAAAGTCAGAATTCATCGATACAGTGAACAACACAGGACAACATAACAGGTACCAAGCATCAGCTCCCCACAGCTGGTAAGAAACAGTCTCAGGGATTTAGACAATCCGTCCTCTGCTATGTCCTGAAATAAGCAACGGCCCTGGGGGGACACAGCACACTGACACGAATGACCACGGAGAAGGTTATTAAATGTAGGCAATAATTTCAGCTCATACCAACCAGGGAAGCAATGTTAAGATTGTTTCCAATGAAACAAAATGTTTCCTCTGGCTTTCACCCCATCTGGAGCTCCAGCTCACCTCAAAGTGTTCCCTGGAGATTTCTGGGAGGTGGGAGGTTGACTGGGTGGGGGGTGGGGGAGGGACCTGGTGTTCAGAAAAACAGTGCTCTTGATATCAACAACACAGCTCTGTATGCCTTCCCCTGCCCGCCCCCTCCCCCAGCCCCACCACTCATGCCACCAGAGGACTGGCTGAAGGCACCAGAGCCATGGGCTGTGACTGATGTGGGAGGGCTTCTCCAGGCCCGGATGTATGGTTTATCCATATCTGAAGACGTCTCAGCAGCGGCTGCAAAAGGGCAGCATCTCTCATCATTACCCTGATCTGACACAGAAGCTGCACCCGTGTACTTGCAGCCCCTTCTCCTGGAATCAGCATGACTTGATATAAGCTGTGTTTCAGGGACAGATATGGATGAAGCCACCCTCCCTGACCCCAATGCTCTCTTTGCACCAAACATGTGGCTCTTAGCTCATTCCAAAGGAGTCGTTTCCCAGGATCTCCACTCACAAATAGACCCACCTGGTGGTCATCCCAAAGGTCCTCCAGATGTGCCCCGGCACTCTTATCTCTAGAGTAGACAGAGTATGAGCTGCAATGCTGTGGCCCTGCTACCTGAGAACACACCTAAGATCCTGGGTGAAATGATATGTCTCTGGGGATTGCTTCAAAATGCTAAGGAAGGAAGGGCAAGTGGGTGGGGGTGTAGAAGATACAAAATTGGCCAACAGTTGAAAATTGTTGAAGCTGAGGGCCAAGTATATGGGAGTCAGCACAACTCTGCATATGGTCTGACACAGGTGCTCGTTTACAGACTGGTACTGGTCTGTGAAGATGTAAGTATAGAGATTTGGAGAATTCAGAAGTTTTTATACCAGTTGGACAGAGTAATTCTGTCTGTTAAATCTAATAATAAAATAGTTGGACTTCAATTTTGTTGTTTTTTTAATCTCATTTTTTTAGGAATTCACTTTTTATAAAACTATTAATCTATGATTTACTGTATATTAAAAGACAAGGTCCCTCAGCATAAACAGAATGAAAAGCCCTGCTTTATATAATTCTGCTTTTGCATATGCCTGACATTTTCCACAGGAAAGAGTTGGGAGGGGGGAAGAATTGTTATTTTAGTTTCTACTCAGATATAAATTTAGAACTTGTCAGAAAATAAATGTAAATTTATTTTTTATTTTATAAATATGTAGGTAAACGTAGTCTGAAAGCAGCCTCGGTTTCAGTAAGCAGCTGCTTCTAAGATGGGTCTTGGTGGAGCCTCCTCGCCCGCCCCCCTCCCCATACATAAAGTGAGAGGTGGGGGCAGTGCAATGATGCACTTCCTGCAGTGCTGAGATTGTCACAAGTTGTTTATTTGAGCACCATATCTAGCTCTGATGAGCAACTTCTTGGCTAAATGTTTGGAGAGTTTAAACTTTCCACGTTCCTCTTTTCTCTCTCACATGGACAACTTATTTAAGTCAGCCCACTGAGGGATTTTTTTTTAACTTATTTAAGTGGAAATGTATTATTCAAACACTACAAGCCTACATGCAAGTCAACCTGACAAAATCATGTTTTCCAGTTAAACTACGGAACACAGCTGTGTGTACATATACACATACTCTTCCACTTAAAGCGAAACCTAGGTTTTATTTCGGTCCTTTTTCCTGTTCTGGCTGTAAGCGCAACTGGAGCCGTTCACTTTAAGGTCAAACCCCCTGCCACCCAGGGTAGCTAATATGTTCCTGTTAGTCATCCTGATTTCCCACAGGACTTAACAAACCCAGCTTAGTACTCAGACCCAAATATCTTAAAAGCAGCCCGCTCAATTTTCTCCATTAGCTTTGTCCAAATCGCCAATGACCACTTTGCCTTGAAAGCAAAACATGATGGAAAGGGGAAATCTGCTTTTGAGCAAGGGGGAAGAAAACAGAAAAATGCTGAGAGGTTCACTCCAGGCCACTCGTCCTGAGACACAGCAGTATGCGAAGGAGTCCCTACGGGGTCCGTGGAGTCTGTCACCCGAAGGCTCCCGAGGCTCCTGTGTCAGGCTTACTGGGGAACAACTACCCGAAGTAAAGGGCTGCAGCGGAGCCTCCGCAGGGCGCGCCTGTAAGGGCGCGAGCGCCAGGCTCCCTGTAATTAAGAAGCAGCCTGCTCCCGAGAAGACAGTGCTGCCACCCCATCTGCCACACCCGCATGAGCTGGCACCACGCCTCCTGCCTGCTGCCGCCGGGCTACCCACCGGAGCCTTGGAGACCGCCTTTGATGGAGCGTTGATGCCAAGCTTTTCCAGAGGATAGACAATCTGTCGTCGTGGTCGCACGGGAACCAAGTAATGAAGGGCGGATGTCAGGGAGTGGGCGTAGGAGCTCTGGACCTGCAAGACAGCAATCTCTGTTTCAGGGAGAAAATGTCAGAGTCGCAGCACAGATGCCTGCGTGCGGCTCTGCAAATACAAAATTCTGAACTCAGCCAAATCGGAGGGGGAAAAAATCTCAGCAAATAAACAAACATACTCTTCGAGCAGAGGAATGAATTGTAGATAATGCCTGACACTAATGAAGATAATTATGAGAGTAATTACATTACTATCTCTGTGGGAATGACAGATAAACAAGTGGTTTGGTTTATGGGATTTTTCAGTACAAGTATTTTCCCCAAGAGGATATTCTTTTCCACAGTGATCATGAATCAGCTTGATTTGACCCCATTAAGCTGTGTTATCTGTGTCCTGTTAACCTTTGCATGTTTGGCACAAGTTGCTTTAAGAAGGCACATAGATAAAAATGTCACCTGAGGGCAACTGAACACAGATGTAAAAATCCGTCTGTTTGTGAAAGTCACAGCTACTTCAACTGGACCTCGGTTGATAAAATAAGTGCTTTAAAACAAAAAGATGGCACTGGAAAGTGGGAGTAGGGTGGGGGACTTGGATCATATTATTTTGACTTAATATTAAATTATAACTTGGATTTATGCTTACTGGAATGAAATGAACTATGATAAATCATATTTTAGGAGAATGCTTTAAATATTAATTTTACCCAATGTTTAAAACTTGGCAGAGAAAGATGAACATGGTGATCTTTATTTCTCTCATATTTATGAAATTTTAGGGGTTTTGGTGAAACTAACTCTGTATTTCAACCATTTAAACCTCAAGAGTTAAACTGTGAAGCCAACATTTTTAAAGATATATTTATTGTATTTAAGCTGGAAAGCAAAGAAAGTAAAACTGAGCTGTAGATGTGTTTAATAAATGAAATGGTTTACATGTGACTTATTTGTTATTCTAAAAATAGCATCTGGACATTTCTAAGAGCTTCTGAAAGGGATTTCGAAAATCCTTCACCATTGAACTTCATATCCTGGTTTTACACACTGAAAAACAGAACCCAGGAGTTCCTGGCCAGAGGGCTCTGTTTTATGCCTAGACGATCTCTCAACACATGTTCTGGTAAGAGGATGTGGAGAAAACTATCTTCATAATTTAAGCCAAAAATTCACTTTTATTACAATCAACTGGGGATTTATAGCAGAATTTGGAAATTCTTACCTAAATTATTTAATACTGCTACTTACACTTGTTTAAATGTATAGGTGTGAATCACCTGGAAGTGCAGACTGTTTCCAAATGTGTTTCTACATCCTATATAAAGTAATACATGACACATTCCAAATTCTATACCATTCAGGTAAATATATGAATATTCAATGAAATGTCCAAGATACTATTTTTATTATGGATATAAAAGGACTTCCTACCAGCTTGGCACATGCAGGCAACATCATGAATAAAAACTAAGACTAATATCACATCCTGAAGGTCATCACGTTGGCAACTAGCCAAATGCAAAGTAAAAAGAAATTGTGCAGGACCAGGATTTTCCAGCCAAACTGTTACCTTCCCATCTCATTAAGTGGAAATCTAGGGCAGTCACATTGGCATAACACTGCATTTTGATAGAAAAAAAAATCACTAAAGCATATCCTTTATCTTGCTAAAAATCTTTCCCATGTTTTTTCTTCTTTCTTTCCTATTTCCTCTGTGTTTCTCCAAAAGCTTTTGTTAAATAAAATACATTAGTAAAATTAGTGTTATGTGAATGTACTAATACAATTTAGATTGTTTTTAAGTTTACTAAACAATCATTTAAAAAATCTACTTAGCTCACTTGTGGTAACTAAGAAGACATGTGACAACATCAGACCCTAGGAAGAGCATGAGAAAGTTTTCAGTCATGAATGGGATCTGATGGGACAACTTGTACCTATGCTAGTGGTTGAATATCATCACTCCTCAAGTCTACATCAAATTGAGGACCAATGCTGTCAGTGATGGAGGGACCAATTTGCAGGAAACAATACCTTGGAAATCCAGCTTGAAGAAGCTCTTGACTGTGGAACAACCAGTACAATGAATGTGTGTGTGTGTGTGTGTGTGTGTGTGTGTGTGTGTGTGACTCTTCTAGGCACTGGGATACAGCTTTGAACAGACAGACAAGCAGACAAGCACCTCTGCCTTCAAAAAGATAAAATTTTAGCTCATGAAAAGCACTATGAAGAAGACCAAAGCAGGATAAATGACAAGCAAGATAAAGAGATAGCTATCTGCTCATGCAAATATACATAATGTATACACATTAGATATGTGTTCATTACAAAAGTATTACTCTACCTAAGTAGGACAAGTGTTATGCAGTTACATAGGTATTTGCTACGTAAGGGTTACATCAGTATCATAAATCGCCACTTTTTATCCACCACTTTTAAGGGGGGTGGTTATAGTGCTTATTTGGAATGCTGTGATAGCACACCAACATTCTAAGATTGAACTGATTCATTCCATGGGTTCATCACTAAAATGTTCTTTGCTTGAAGAACATGATAGGATCATTTTGGCACTTCACGAATGCACCATAAGAAATAATTTGATTTTCATGTCCCTTAGAGCATTTTTGCATAGTTTTCAGTCTCTGTTTTTCCAATATGGAAAAGTCAACAAATTGTTCGACTAATTATATTGGTTGGATTGCTTCAGAAATTCAAAATCTTCTGGACTTTCACTGTTGTGTAAGGGTCAAACTCAATATGGCCACTTGAAATTCGGAGCCACTTAATAATCAAAATGCATCGAGTGAGTAAGGAATATAATATGGCACACACTATCCATGACACTGTGAATGCTGACCTGCTGGAAACATGAATTATAACATTTTTTACCTTGCTTTCCCTGGACTCCGGATAAATAGGGTAGTAGAGACATGATTTATAGCCTAAACGGAGGATCTCCTTCAGAAAAAACTTGGTGTAGTGCCGAAAAATGGGGTTTAGGGCAAAGTGATGCAAGTGCCCGTGTTCTTCACGCTGGTGGTGATTGAAGTAGATGAAATCTTCAATATTGTAATGGGACCGAATGTACTCTATATCCTAAAAATGAGGCAGGGAAAGGATATCTTAGAGTGAGTTTAAACAAATGGCATTGTGTGATAAAATCTTTTAAATCACTTTAGGTACAATAGCAACAGATGTGTTTTTCTCTCTAGTGATTTACAACCTCATCTTCATTGTTAAATTTTTTAAAATTAAAAGTTATGTTTTTTGAAAGTCACCTGTTCTGATGGCTTGTCTCTGGAGGATGGCTAAACAGCTTTGGAATTTGTTCCTTATATAGAGAGCCTTGCATCTCTGCTAGTGGCCAGGCAACAGGACAGCAGATTTCGCTGCTGTTGGGCAAGGGGCGCATGTGCTAGTCAGCAGGATGGCTGAGCGTGTGCAAATTTCAGGAGCAGGACAAACACCCACCAGCATTCTCTGGATTCGTTACTATTGTCTATTCACCTATTAATGTGGAAATGAGCCATCCTACAAGTCCCACACTTTGAGTAGCACATGTGGCTGGGTTGGCTTATAATAAAACTGTGAGGCTGGGCCTCATCCACAGGCATTCATTAAACTTTTTATCCCTCTGAGGTACAGTCATGCACCTCAGTAACGACTGGGATACATTCTGAGAAATGCATCATTAGGTGAACATCCTGAGTAATACATTGTTAGGTGATTTTGTCATCATTGTGTGAACACCATAGAGTACACTTAGCAAACCTAGATGGTATAGTCTACTGCACACCTAGGCTGTATGGTATAGCCCTGGGCTACAAGCCTGTACAGTATGTTACTGTATAAAACAACATGAGATTAAATCAAGCACAAGAGAAAAAGATGCAATCAAGCAATACAGTAAAAAATGAGATGTACGAGGCTGCTGCCAGCATAACATGGCAAACTATTTTATAGCAAACATTTTTTTATAAGTAGAAAGACTCTAAAATAACAATAAAAAGTATAGTACAGTAAATACATAAACCTGCAACGTAGTCATTTATAATCATTACAAAGTATTATATACTATACATAATTGTATGTGCTATACTTTTATACGACTGGCAGGTTTACACCAGCATCTCCACCAACACGTGAGTAATGCGTTGGACTATGACATTAGAACATTATGACATTGCCAGCTACGATGGCAATAGGAATTTTTCAGCTCCATCATAATCTTACGGGAGCCACCGTTGTATATGCGGTCCCTCATTGACCAAACGTGGTTATGTTCATATGACTGTATAACATGTTTACACTGTGGAAGGTAATTCAAAGCACTGGTGAGTGCTTAGTTGTAAAACTCCTGCTTCTTTGGGCCCCGTCCTGATCACCCCACACTGCAGGGGAGGGAACCAGGGGTTCATCCATGCTAACTGTGCACTGGTTCAGCTAGTCCTGCTTCACTTCTCAGCAGTGCACATTGTGGAGGTGGGTGTGAAAACCAGAGTGAGTGCGACTCTAGTGACAGGAGCAGTAAGCACACCTGATATACAGGGAAAACCAAACCATATGCAGATTGGAAAGCACCTATTTATATTTCTTTGTATTTTCCACAGTAAAATTGCCCTAAAAGCACACTTTCAAGAAGAGGAACTGGAAAATGCAAGGAACTTGCTTTATTCTGTGATCAGACAGGCTGGCAGTGGAAAATTCAGGAAAACTGTGAAGTCTGTGTCCAAGGCCCTCCAGGTCCCTTGTCTTTCCAGCTTCTGCCACAAAGCACAGAGGAAACTGGGTTTGGGGCCTGAGGGCAATTCTGGCAATGTCTGAGCTTTCCGTCTGCATTGACCCTATAACTGCCTTTATACTCTAAGACTTTATTTAATTACCAAGGAGGCATCTCTCATTATGAAATAAAACGAGTAATAAGTGTAGGGCTGAGAAATTACTGAAAAACAAAAAACAAAGAGCCAATAGAGGTTATCAGTGCAAAACAGCAGATGGGCCACGTGCATCTAATTTCCCTCCCATTCCCAAACCCTTAAAATTAAACAAAAATTTATTTTTAAAATAATGAGGGGGAGTGATGAGGGTGGGGGGGACAAAAGAGTAAGGCAGTTTACATCAGAAGGAAACATACTGATGTTCTCTACCACTAGGTGAAACCTTGGGCCACTGGCAGGTCCCTGCCTGCTGCCTACCAGTACGACCTTCAAGCACCACAAGAGGAAGCCAGTTGACTGATGCCTTCCCAATCAGGCAGAGAGGTGGGCAGCCCTCCCGGGGACTGGAGAAATGCAGTGGAGAGCAGATATGCACAACTGTCAGGATACTCATGCCAGACAGCCATACTGGTAACCTAATCTGTCATCCATGACATGGACAGACTTTTAAGGAAAATCAACAAATGTAAAGACCAGAATAGAGAAGCACAACTTACTCCAGAGAAAGCAGAGGTTATTCAGGGAACAGAAGAGAATTTTAAAAAATCTATTCAGTATCCTCAGACATACCCAAAAGGATTTTCAATATAACATAACAATCATGCTGCTACAAAAAAGGAACAAGGAAGAGACTTGGAAATTAAATATATGGACCCTAAAACTAAAATCCCAATAGGAGGCCTGGATAACAGACTAGACATGGCTGAAGACTGAATTACGGATCCAGAAGGCAAAATTAAGGAAATCTCCTAGAAAAAAATATAAGAGATTTAAAAATATGAGAAGAAAGTTAAGAGACAGTGAATGACTAATTCAAAAGCTCCAATAGCCATCTAAAAAGAAATTCAAGAAGAGGAGAAGAGAGAAAATTAAAGGGAAGAAATAATTAATAAAATCATAGAAGATGTTCCCAAGCTCAAAAGAAGCATAAGATACTTCTTGGTAAATTTTCAAAATTTCAGGGATAAAAATAAAAAAACTAATTCTCAAGAGAGAAAGCAAACAAACATACATTTATTTACATCAGATTATATTTTATCAGCAACCTGGACACTAGAAGACAACAGGAGTAAAAATATCAACATTCTGATGAGAAAGAATTTGAATAAGAATTGTATACACAGTCAAATGAGTGTTCAAGTGAGGACAAAATGGAAACTTCTGTATATGTATGGACTCAGAGACACTACTACCTACTACCCTCTCTAAAAGAAATACTCAAAGATATATGAATGAAAAGAAAGATGAATTAAAAAATGAGGACAGTTTGAAAATATTAAAAGAATAAAGCCATATGAACATCTCAATAAATGCCAAAAACACATCTGATAAAATTCAACACTCATTCATAATAAAAGCTTTTAGTAAACTAGAAATAGGAGAGAACTGCCTTAACATGATAAAGGATATCTCCTTGTACCTACAGCAAATATTATACTAAATGGGGGAAAATACATATAGAATCATTCCAATTAAAACCAGAACCACAACAAAAGTACCCATTATAAACACTACTATTAAATGTTGTTCTAAACATACAATAAAATTGGAAAAGGAAATAAGGTATAAATGTTTTTAAAAGAAGGTGTGGCAGATTCAATTTTCCAAAGATGGTCATGACAGTATCTTTCATCCCACATGCTCTTCTGCAGAGGGAACTTGCCACACTCCCATCACGAGCTGGAGTCCATTCTCTGTCCCTGGAATCTGAGCTTGCCCTGTAACTGCTTTGACCAGTAAAATATGGTAGCTCTTTGACCAGAGATGCTTTGCCGGAAAGAGAATCAATGGAGAAACACTCAGAGCTAATAAAAGGCTTCAAAAAGGTGGTTGGATACAAGATCACAAAACAAAAATTAGTAGTTTTCCCACATACCAAAGTAAACATTTAGAAAGCACAATGAAAAAAATTGTGTCTATTCACAATACACAGAAAAATATAAAACATGTAGAAATAAATCACAAATGTCCAGGACTGTATTGGTCAGGGTGTCAGCAGGAAACAGATGGTATGTTCAAATTAGCATAATTGGAGGTAGGTCTAACAAAGGGACTATTTACAAAGAGGGGCCAGGGTGTAGAGAAACCAGCAGGGATAGTGTAGCAGCAACTGTAAACCATTACCACCTTAAGCAGGTGGGATGAGAGGTACTGGTTACTGGAATCCAATAAGAGTCATGGACAAGAAGAGGCTGACTTGAAAAGATCAGGGAATTCAGCGGAGAGACCAGACATCCCAATCTCAGTCTCCTCCCTTCTTCTCATCAGGGTTCCCCATTGGTGAAACCTAATCAGAACTAGAAAGGCAAAGGCACTGTGATGCTGCCCACCAGGTTAGGCTCCCTGGGACAGAACAGGATGGAGAAGGGCAGGCAGTGAATCTGAGAAGACAAGTATCTGGCAAACAAAACCTGTGTGAAACAAAGCCACAGAACTTTTCTGAAGAATCCAAAAGAATGCAACAACAACAATAACAAAAATAGAGGAAGCTATGTTCCTAGAAGGGAAGTCTCAGTATTTTCATTGTCAATTCTGCTTAAAATTTTCTATAAAATCTACATAGCTTAAAATAAATTCATAAGTATTACAAGATTTATCTGAGGGAAGAAATATTCAAGTAAAACCATGAAAATTTAGGAAGGAAAGACAAATGAGAGAAGACTCCTCTGCCAGATATTAAAGCACATGATAATGCAATAGATACCAACAAATAAGTCCATGGAACAGAATAGCGAGTAAAAACAGACACAGGCACATGGAAATTTAATAATGTAAAGGCGACATTTTAAATCAGTGGGGAAAGAATAGACTACTCTGTAATAAATATTTAGGAATTATTGGCTGTGCATTGGGAAAAAATAAAATCAGATGTTCTCTTGAGACTGACACACACACACACACACACACACACACACACACACACACACACACACACCCTAATTAAGTGCAAGGAAGAATGTTGGAAGAGATAAATGCCTATCAATAGTAGTAATTCTTTGAAGAGAGCAGAGGGACTTTTTTTTTTTTGGTGATGGAAGGTTATTTGAATTTTTAGAATGTGAATGCTCTCATGAATGATTTTAAACATTTTGAACTGAAAAAAAAACAAAACTTGAAAGCCTGCCAAGTGGGATGCTAGCATATGATGATTTATATCCTTCAGAAAAAGAAGGCATTCTTATTAAATTAGTAAAAATGAAACTTCAAAAGAGGTATTGTGTGATAATTCATGATATAAAAAGGCACAAAGAAATTAATATCCATTTCACAATTTACCATTTCATTTCTGATCACTGCAATGCCAATTATTTGTTCTGCCACATCAGCTACAAATGCCTGCAGTGGTGTTCCATCCTGAAATGATAAGCATGTTTTAAGACCCTTGAAAATATCACTATTACTGTTTCTGTAGGCAGTCAATAATGAGTTTTAACGATGATCACATAATGATAGTCAGAGCCACCATCTATCACCACTTACCTTTGGGCCAGGTAGCAAGTTAAATGCCCTCTTTGTGTTCATTTAAACCTCACTCCAACCTATGAGATAAGTATTATCATTATTTCTACCTCATTTATGAGAAAATAAGGCTTGGAAGGTTGAGTAAGTTGTCAAGATCTCCAGCTAGTAATGGATGGACTTATGATTCCAACCACATTCCCTTGACTTGGAATCTGTTTTCTTTAGCTCTACATCAGTGGTTCTCAAATATTGTGATCTCAGGACGCCCATGCCCTGAGGACTGCAAAGAGCTTTGGTTTATGTGTATAATGTCTATCACTATTTCCTGTATCATAAATGAACACTGAGCAAATTTTGCAGTTTTAAAACTTTAACTTAATTAAAACAAACTTTTTAACTTGACAAAAATATTGAGAGAAGAGTAACATTGTTTCAAATTTTTAAAAAAAATCTCTTTAGTGTCTGGCTTAATGGAAGACGGCTGGATTCTCATATCTGCTTCTGTAATCAATCTGTTGCAATATGTTATTTTGGTTGAAATATATGAAAAAAATATCTTCATAAAGATACAGAGTTGAAAAAGGGAGAAGTATTTAAACAAACTTTTCAGATAATTATAGATATTCTTCTTTGATGCTCCATCAAAACTTAAGAAGTGGCAGTGTTTTAAAGATTAAAATCTTTAAGTATTGAATCTAAAACCATATCAATGAACTTTGTATATACTACTGCATTACAATTCATTGGTCTGCTTTGCATTTTGAATGAATCTTTTGCCTATGCATGATTTTGTAACATCATGTATTGTTTAACTGGAAAATACTGGTTTGCCAAGGTTATGCAGATTTTCCGAATGTTGACCTATTTCATTAAAAAATATCAAAACATCACACTTGGTATTTTATCACCACCAGATATATCAGAAAAAGTCTTTTAAGTATTGGGAAGCTGTCAAGCTCACAAATGGCAGATACTGATTTTCCAAATTTTAAATTTTTTTCTTGAATGCTTGGACTCTGTCATAGGGGACAAATGCTGTCAGTTGTTCTCTTGGAGTGACAAGCTTACTTTATTCATTTTTAAGAAAATGTCTGCCAGTGACCCAAGACAGGATAGCCATATTTTGTCTGCCAGCTATTCTTTCAAGTAAAAAGGGTGTTCCATGAAAACAGCAGCTGGAGCAGCATGCAACTCAAACAATTGCAGAAATGTGTTTTCCTGAAACAAGCAACGTGCTTTCAGTCTGCAGCAGAAGAGCTTTATGTGCACTTCTCATTTTGCCACACAGAATACTAGAAATACATGTACTCAATTGAGGTTGAGACTTAATAAACTTTAATAGTTTTTACTGCTTCAAGTGAAACTGGCTTTCCCTTTTTAAAATTGAACTGTCTATTGAGATAGATGTAGATTCATAAGCAGCTGTAAGAAATAATACAGAGAGATTTCTTGTACACTTTGTCCAGTATCCCCTAATGGCAGCGTTTTGTGGAATGCACATTGATGCAACTAAGTGCGTGTATTAAATTCTCCACAATTTTATCCCCTGTGTAGATAGCACCACATGTACATAGCACCACAGTCAAGACGATACTGAACAGTTCCAACACAGGATCTATGGGGCTGTCTATTACAATCACACCCATCTGCTTCTGTTCTCCTCCCACCCTTAACCAGACAGCAAATGATATATTCTCCATTTCTAAAACTTGGTCATTTCAAAAATGTCATATAAGAGGAATCATACCGTACATAACCTTTAGGGACTGGCTTTTTCTCCTACTTAGCATAATTCTTGGAGATTCATCCAACTTGATGCATTGCTCTATTGCTGAGCACTATTCCATGGCACAGAAGTGCCATGGTTTACCCATTCACCTGCTGAAGGACATCTGGGCTGATTCCAGTTGATATGAATATTTGTGCACAAGTCTTAATTTCTCTGGGATAAATGCCCAGGAGTGCAATTGCTAGTTCATTTTCAGTTTTTAAAGAAATAGCCAAAATGTTTTCCGGAGCGGCAATACTATTTTACATTCCCATTAGCAACACATGAATGATCTGATATCCTGGTATCCTTGCCAGTATTTACTAGCATCATTCTTTATTATTTTAGTCATTCTGTTTGGTGTGCAGTGATATCCCATTGTGGATTTTCTTTTTCTGTTGTTAGTGTGAGTATGTGGCAGTGAAGAACTCAGTGACCACTCAGAAGTTTGGTCCCACTGCCCTGACTGAGGTCCCACTGAGGCTCCTGAGGTTTTGTCCATCATTGCTGTTGCACCATCAGTGCAAATATCAATACTGCAGAAAAGGAAAATAGCTTCCTACTCATTATGAAAATGGTTTTTACCTCACAGTCTCCCTGAAAATTCATGTCTTGAAGACCCCTAGGGTTCTTTTTTTTTTTTAAAGATTTTTATTGGGGAGTTGGGGGATGGGAACAGCACTGGGGAATTGGGGGAAGGGGATCAGACAAGTTGCTGTCGTTTTGTTCTTCAGTCTAGTTGTGGAGGGCGTTGCTTCAGTGGCCCAAGTTGGCACCATCATTGTGCTCTTCCCGGGCGAGGCAGATCAGTCGCCAGCTTCTGGACGGCCGCTCATGGCAGCTGCCAGCCACTCACGCTGGCTGCTGGCTACACACGGTAGCTGATGGCAGCCCACTGCAGCAGAGGCTGGCTGCAGCCTACGCCGTCGCCGGCGATTCATGGCAGCCCAGCTCCAGGTTGAGCTGTTGTTCAGCATCTTAGCTGTAGAGGGCAGTGTCACTGGCCCTCATATGTGGGATCCTCTGGCATCCCAAGCCGGCTCTTAACCAACTGAGCCACTCAGCCGGTCCCCTAGGGTTCTTTAGACCACACTTTGAGAACCAGGGCACTACATCATACTGTGTTGATGAACCAAAAAAAATGAAGAAACAAGAAGACTCAGACAAACAAAAACAAAAACAAAAATACATGTACTGGAGGAAGTTTTCTTTTAATTCAATGCCTTTATAAATGTTAAGTTTCACTACATTTAGGTGTTTGGTATCTTCCTCTTGATGACTTAAAAATGATCTAAAAGGTTTATTCAAAAGAGTCAATAATTGGTAATTCCCCAAATGACCTCAACAGTAGAATGAAGAAATCAATTTTGGTATAATTATGCAGTGAGATACTTTATGCCACAATATGGATCAACCTCACAAATGATAATGAACAAAAGAAGCCTGATATCAGAAAACATACTGTATGATCCCTTTAAATAAAGTTCAAAAACAGGTATAACTAATCTATGATCTTAGAAGTCAAGGTGGTATTAACCTGGGGGGAAGAGTGACTGAGTGAGAGCATAAGGGGGACTTCTGGAGGGCTGGGGTTAATCTGTTTCTTGAAACATGTGCTTATTACATGGTGTATTCAAATCGTGAAGTCCATCAAACTGCTTATTGGTCATACTTCAATATAACATTTTAAAAAATAATAAAATTTATAAAAAAGTTAACTAAGCATTTCTCCAACTACATGCATTGCTCCATGTCTGGTTAAGTTAACTGGCATCGTCCTTAAGAAAATAGTGGCAATGTATGAACAACTGCTAGCTTTCCCATTGCCATGGCACAAATAGTACAGTTACTTTACTAGAAAAAGAACCCAACATTTGTCATACAGGAACTTTCCCAGGCCACCCAATCCTTCAGGATATGGCCAACTCATCTAAAGAGTACAGATAAACTCATCATCCAGTAGAGCTGAAAAGGGGTCCCACGCCCTAAGTTTGATATCAAATGCTGCTGAGTTGGGCACCAGGCACCCACGTATTCCTGAGCCACCATTTACTAACCTCAGTCAGATTTGTATATTCTAAGCATTGGGAATCTATCTATCTAATTTGCGACACTTGTCCAGATCAAGTCCAAATTTTCCATCCCCATGATAAAGATTGAGGGTATCTGAACAGGCTCACTTCTTTAAACCTCAGTTTCCTTGTTTTCTCCTCTTGCTCCCATCTTCCAAACCCACCTCTGCCACTCCCCACCACATGATTCTCCCACTGACGTCCAAGGAGAGTTCAGGATTGAACCTACATGGGACATAATGGCCTGATAATGTGAGGAAAAGGAAGCCAGTCTGGTCATAGCAAGTACTTACAGGGTCTCTGCGAGCCTCATTGTATTGCTTTAAATCCTCCAATATGCTTTTATTCAGCATGAGGGTGCTGACAAGATTTTCAACACCAGGAGTATCCGATAGATTAGCTAATCTTATATTAATCGTCCTGGGTAAAGAGAAATACATTTTTTTAGGTTAAAATACTATAATATAGATTCCCCTCCCTAAAAAAATGGAGACAGAATTGTAACATATCACATTTATATAAGATAGTATCAGTAAAATGCCTTTATATAACATTGTGGTTTAATTAATTACAAAAGTAACTCATCTCATTCTAGAAAACCTGGAAAAAACATGTAAAAGAAGTGCAAAGAATAAGGTAAAATCACTGATAATACCATTAACCAGAAACAACACAGTTACACTTTAAATTCATTTAATTTAAAACGTTCAGCATCATGCTTTATTTCATATGTACTTCATCTACAAAGCCAAATTCTTCCCCAAATTTAAAAACATATTAAGAAGTTAAGAAATTACATTGAAGTTGAACATCTTTTCTTGTATCTGTTGGCCGTTTGTATGTCTTCTTGGGAGAAGTGTCTGTTCAAGTCCTCTGCCCATTTTTTAATTGGATTGTTTGTTTCATTGTTGTTGAGGTGTATGACTTCTTTATATATTTTGGATATTAGCCCCTTCTCCCACTCAGTTAGTTGCCTCTTTGTTTTGTTGATAGTTTCTTTTGCTGTGCAGAAGCTTTTTAGTTTGACATAGTCCCATTCATTTATTTTTGCTTTTATTTCCCTTGCCTTTGAGGTCATAGATGGATCTTGAGAATACCGTGCTAAGCAAAATATGTCAGATGGAAAAAGTCGAGAACCATATGATTTCACTCATATGTGGGATATAAAACTGAAAGCAACAAATGAACAAACAAGATAAACAAAAAACTCACAGACACAGACAACAGTTTACTGGCTACAGGGGGAAAGGGAGGAGAGAGGGTGGTAGAAAAGGATAAAGGGAATAAAGTATATGGTGATGAGAGGAGTTTTCTTTGGATGGTGAACACACAATGCAATATACAGATGATGTATTATAGAATTGTACACTTGAAACCTATATAATTTTATTAACCAATGTCATCTCAATAAGTTGAACATAAAAAGTCAAATCACAGAGAATTATATAAAGAAAAAACAAAGAAATTATATTGAACTTGGGATGGTTTCATGAGAATTCTTATAATTTTATCTTTGATTTTGTGTGTTTTACGTGAAGTCAAGTAAGACAATGGAGAACGTGTGGGGGCTTGGAGCCTTGGCTCACATGTAGTACCAGCCTCCCACCCTCACTCCATAATGCTATCTCTCCCATCTGTCCCTGCCCCTGGCATGTTGGGCCCCAAAGAGTCTCCCCATGCCCCATGACTGTTGTCACCTTCTGCCAGGGGTGACAACTGGGTTGCATCACAGGGGGAAGCCAACATTCAGCCACCATGCTCCACCCTCAGTGGGGCCCTGGACATAGGTATGGGAAGGATCGGGGGTCAGGGTGTCCCGTGGAGTCTCTTGTCAGAGCAAGGTGGTGGGCATCCCCATCCGGGGAAGGCAGTGCCATGGCGTGTTCAGCTGGCAACTCAGCATGGGCCTCTGGCCCACCTTCCACCCAAGTATTTTGTGCATCCCAGGGCAGAGGTTGCCAGATGTTGGAGGATGCCTATTTGCCATGCATTGGAGTGGTGTGCCCATAGGAAGGGGAGATGACTTCTTCATCTTAGGCTGGAGTCCCACATTTTTATTTTGCAGTACGCCCTGAATATTATATAGCTGGTCTTGCATTAAATGTTCTCCAGTCATTCAGGTATTATTATTAAGTTTGATAGTGCTATTCTTCCTAATATTAATAAAGTGAAATATTCTAACCTACTTAGCTTTTGATTGTAGTGAATATTTGTGCTTAAATTTTAATGTATGATCCCATACTGTGGACAAAGTGGCTTATTTGCAAAGAACAATCTACATCTATAATTAACTGGTATAAAAATTATCAATTAATGTCACCTTACTATTTATGAGCAACTTTTAAATGAAGGACAAGAAATTGGTTCTGATATGGCCACCTTACACCAAAATCTAGTTCAAATGGATTAAAGTTCTAAATGTAAAAAATAAGACCACAAAAGTACTAGGAAAATACCCAAGGGAATTAAGAACATATGTCCACACAAAACCTTGTCCATGAATGAGTTTATAGCAGCATTATTTATAATAGCCCCAAAGGCAGAAAGAGCCTAAATATCCATCAATTTCTGAATGGATAAACAAAATGTGGCACATCCATACAATGGAATATTAAGTCAGCCATAAAAGGGAGTGAAGTACTGACATATGCCACAACACAGATGAACCCTAAAAACATTATTCTAAGTGAAAGAAACCACAAAGGCCACATACTGTATAATCCATTTATATGAAATATCCAGAATGGGCAAATTTATAGAGACAGAAAGTAAATTAGCTGCTGCCAGGGGGCTGGGGGGGAGGAAAGAATCGGAATGGCTGCTTAATGGATACGGGATATCCTTTGGGGTGATGAGAATATTTTGGAGCCACAGAGCTGATGGCTGCAAAATTTTGTGAATGTACTAAAAACCACCGAATTGGATACTTTTAATGGGTGATTTCATGGCATGTGAGCTGTTACCAAATATATATACAGTAATACCTTGGTTTGCAAGCATAATTCATTCCAGAAACAAACTACTCGTATTGCAAGAGATCACTTGTTTACCACGTTAAAATGTATTAGAAATGTTTGCTCGTTTTGTGAAACACTTGCAAACCACGTTACTCGCAATCCAAGGTTTTACTGTGTGTATATATATATACACACACACACACACACACACACATATATATATACATATAAAATCTAAGTTGAAAGAAAAAAAAGGAAAAGGAAAGGGGAATGGCAAATTATAGCCAAAAAATAAGCTAGTGTAGCCATCTAAATATCAGATAAACTAGGCCTTAAGGCAAAAAGCACTATGAGAGAAAAAGTTCTTTATTTAATAAAAGTAAAAACATAATGTTATATGTCAGTTAGATTTCAATAAAAAAGGAGTTAATATGTAGAGTATCTTCATTTTGACTCATCAAATGATTATCAATATATATTCTAAATACCAATTATATATTTATAAAAAACTCACTAGGAAGATATGACAGTATCAAATTTGCAGGGATCTAACAATACAGCTTCAGAATACTGAAGTGAAAAGTTACAGAATTATGAGAATTTGACTACTTCATATTGGTAAAGTTTAATATACCTCTCTCAGAAACTGGTATCAGACAAAAGATTGGATCTTGCATCTCCTAATGAAAAAAACTTGATAATAGTCATCTCAGTCTTATTCCAAAGCCCTCCACCAGTTGTCTTTCCCATCTTAGTTAATGGTAACCCCATTTTTCCAGTGGTTCAGGCTCACACCCTGGACTCCATCTTGGCTCTCTTTCTAACACACCTCACTTCCAGCCCAGCAGCATGTCCGGTTGTCTTTCCCTTCAAAAATGCATCCAGAATCCAACCACTTTTCACAACCTCCAATGCTGGCCCCAGCCACCACCACCTCTTGCCTGGGTTGTTGGAACAGCACCCTAATATGTATCTATGCTTCCACTTTTGCCCTGAAAATCCACCTTCAACAAAGCAAGTAGAGTGATGCTTATAAAACGTGTCAGACCATGTCACTCTTCTACTCAAATCCCAGTAATGCAGATGTTCTTAACCTCTTTTATGCCAAGGATTCCTCTTTTTAATGCATAAAACACATAGGATTGTAATATACGAGCTTCATTAAATAACATGATTCAGTAGTTGTCTAATAATGTAGATGAGCATAAGTCATCAGTAATATTTGTAGGTGTATGCAAATCCTGTAATGTGATAGGAAAATAGCTGTCATTTCAATTTAAGAGAAAGTTACAGATCCTTCTGATCCTATTGTGGTTTGTTGCCTACTTTTACAATGGAAAGAAATGCTAATTTTCAGTTAAAGCTTCATGAAAATAGAGATTCAATTTTCCCCCTGAATTCAACCCATGCACCAAGGTTAAGAACCCCCAGCTATGATTCCCATCTCACTCCAAGTAAAAGCCAAAGTTCTAGTAAGGCTGAGAGACCCTCCACGATAGAAGCTTCCTTCCCCTGCCCTTTCTCTGGGATCTTTCCTCTTGACTCATCTCCAAATGGTCAGCTTCTTGCTTTCCCTGCTTCTCTCACAGGCCTCCCTGGTTTTCCTCAAACATTCCAGGCAAAATCCCTCATCAGAAGTTCTTCCCGGGAATTCTGCTTCTTCCACCTCAAATCTGCAAACCTTGTTCCCTCACCTCAACATCAAGTGTTTGCTCAAATTCACCCTCTTAGTGAGGCCCTCCCTAACCCTGACCTCCACCCCACACCATTAAAAATTTGGAAACCCTGACATTTCATTACCTGCTCTATTTTTTTCCAAAGTACTTCCTACCTTCTATTTATTTTGCTCATTGTTTTGTCTCCTCCCACTAAAATAAAACTTCATGAAGATAAGAATTCTAGTCTATTTGCTCACTGCTGCACCACCATTGCTAGAACAATGCCTACAACATGGTAAGTGCTCAATAAATATTTGTGCGATGAATGAATTATACAGCTTGCATGTTGATGGTCAGAGACTCTTTCACATGTGTCTATGTGATAAATGCTACAATAGGGTTATGAAGAGGGTTGTGGGAGCCAGGACAATGAATGAACAAACATGTAACACTGATGCATATCTCTATTGTGGTATCCTTTGTTTCTGGGATGTGGCCATCTTACCCTTGGCAAAGCTTGAAGTTCAGAACACATCATGGTCTACTCTGAACGGCCAGGCCTTTCCCTAGTCACAGTAGTGCTCAGTAAGTGTTCAGTGGGATATGGCTGTTTTACTGCCAGGTATTACAAAAATACAAATATTATTTCACCAGTTTGTCCATGGAAATCTGTTAATTAGGGGACACAACCATTTTGTGTTATATTGTGAAGCTGTCATCTCTGCTATTTATATTCGTCAAAGAACACTTCACACTTTTCATTTGTTTCTAGGCTTTCAGTGGGAGGAATGGCAGTAGCAATGTTTGTGCCCTACTCTAATGCTACACTGTCCAATACAGGAGCCACGCCTGGCTACTGAGCACTTGAAAGGTGGTATTTCAGAATTGGGATGTGCTGTACATGTAAAATGCCCACTGGATCTTGAAGACTTGGTATAAAAAATGTAAAATACCTCATTAATACTTTTTAATACCGATTACATGTTGAAGCAATAATATTTTGGCTATAAGGGGTTAACAAACATCACAATTAATTTCACCTACTTCTTTTTTATTTTTAAATGAATGTGGCTATTTTTAAAAATTACCCATGTGGCTCACTCTATTTCTATGGGACCAGGCTCCTCTCTACTACCTAGTATTGTCTAGGCTATTTCCCAATCATTTTTTGCTCAGTTCAAAAAGCAGAACATAGGTTTACTCCACAGATGACCTTTTCACTGGAGGCTCTGAGGCAAGTGGCCAGTGTGTATACAGCTACTTACATGAGAGGTGCTCGGAACACCAGCCTGTTTGTTTTGCCTTTAACTGGAATGAGATGACAGGGACCTGTGGCCAGCAAAAGGGAAATACAAATGTGGCAATACTTATGTGTCCTAATTGCTTTTATACAGCAATTTACTGGAGCATCCAGAAAAAGTAAAAAATGAATATGCATAAGAAATAGATCTTCCATTAAAATGCATTCCTTAAAAATCAATTCTCAAAGTGTCTTTATTAAGAACGATTCATTCAGTCAGTAACAAATATTGATGACATGTCTGTTGCACGCCCAGTGTGTTCTGGGTGTTGGGGATTCATCAAGGAACATGACAGTATACAATTCCTTCCCTTGGGGAGCTGGCCTTTTATTGATTCCAGAATCATCTTCAGATAAATAATTCTTAAATTTCTTAAAGTTTCAAATGATGTCTATGAAGTTAGAAATGGACCAGGAGTTATGGAGACCTCAGTCTGTGTTTTAGCTACAGAGAGCCCCTTGAAAAACAAAATTACTTCAAAACAAAGTTGTAAGGATACTTAGTGTCTTATTCTCAACATGTGTGATCCTTAGTTAAAATGAAATTAATTTAAAATATATATTTGGACATCATACACACATGCACACCCCAAAAGGAGATAGTATTTATTGTTAAATTATCAAACAGCTATCTTTATTTCTTGCCTTTTTTCAGATAAATCATAAAGATTAAGGATATCCACTAAGGGTTTATAAAATGATACCAAGCTTTCTGTGTAATGAACTTTTAAAGTGCTAAAGAAATATCCAAAAAGACCAAGTTCATTTCGATTTTTACATGTCAGAATTAAGACTGGCAGAGCTGCAAAAAAGGGTGGGCTGATCAGGTGTGCCTAAGTATGGCCCAATTCTCAGCTGTCCACAAGTTTTGTATAAGAAGCTTCTGATCTTCATTCTTTCATTATAACCTCTCCGCAGGCCCCTTCTCTGTCCCAGGGCATACACCAGGAGAACTCCCACCTCCCTCGACCTGTTCTGCATGTCACCTTACCCAACCTCCCTGGAAGTGAACACACAGTAACCAAAATGATTTAGTCGTTCTTTTCTCAAGGTTCAGACATGGTTCTAAAGCCACCTTGAATCAGAGAGAAAGACTTGCTGTGGTTTCCTTATCGATCCACATAGCTTCTTTCATCCACAGAAAAAGCAAGGTCTCCTGAGTAGGTCCTGTGTGGGGCTCCCGTTGTCCCTAAACCTTCCCCGTGGTCCCTCACCTCCCGAAATCACCTCTCTCTTACTCTTTCTCTCTGATGTACCTGAATGACCATACTCATGACTGCTCAGGAAATGTCACCTCTCAGGAGAACATGATAAAGCTCTTACACACCGGGTCTTGAAAGTTTTGCAGCTTCGGTCACCTGCTTCATAACAAGATTTTTTCTTCTTCTCCTGTTTTTGATGGACTCTGGCCTCAAAGGTCATAATTTATAGTATTTACTCAGATTTCACACATAACAAAATAAAAAATTATATATAAAAGTAGGAGAAAAAAGACAGTTTTTCAATCCCAAATTGACTAAATAGTTTTAGACACCTAGAAGTGTGTGTGTGTGTGTGTGTGTGTGTGTGTGTGTGTGGTCACTCAACCTTGCAGAATATAAGGCAATTTTTTGATGCCAGTAAATTAGAACAACACGATGAAAAGAAGAAAAAGTAATTTGAGTCTTTCTGAATTCCAAAGGAGTGATCTATGTAATAGAACATAAAACAATTCGACAGTCATGGTATTTTAGTTTAAACCAGAAAACAAAGCAAAACAGTAACCACAAAATAAAGTCTTCTATCAGGTTTTAGTCAAGAAGGCTGATTAAAAGCACCTGAAGGATGGATATCACTAAAATACTCTCAATGATGACATGGGCCTGAAACAGATATAATGGTGGCATGCTAGGAAAAATGACAACCATGCATGAGTGAGTCACCACAGAAAAGAAAATAAAAAACACAGAGGGGAAGAATCATTTAAAAGCCAGCTACTGAAGGGCATTTTTATTTACTGATCAAAGATGACAATTGATGGTATGATTTAACTTAGCAGTAAATATTTATTCATAGATATAATTTTTAGCAAATAAATATTATTTCAATAAAAAGGTTCAAAACATATTCCCCCAAATTAAAAATGGCAGATTTCAGGAAAGCGTGGTTTGGAAGGCAGGAAGATGGACTGAGTGGCCAGTTCATCCAAATGTGCCCTCCACTCATGAATAAACAGGAAGGGAAAGCCCGTGTGAAGATTAAGATGGGTGAGCAGGAGAAAAAGGAAACAAAAATTATTTATACCACATTCCAACCTCATATTAAGTTTGGAAACATCTTAGAGATCACTATATGAAGTAAAAAGTGTTTAAAAGCATTTAGTTTATACACATTTAAAATGAAAGCTAACATAAATATTAGGAAATGTTCTCTCCCCAAAGACCAGCAGCCATAAGTGAAATGAGGGGGAGCCTCCTCCCCATGGCATATGTTGACAGAAGAGGTAGACATCACTGACAACTGAATGAATGATTTGTCCCAGTACTCACCAGAATGGCCAGAAGGCAGGTGACAAACACAAATATAATTTCCCAAGGGAAGGAAAACAAGAATGGGCAGGAGACCAGAACATGAGGTCATGAAATTTAAAGTAACCAAACTTGAGAGCAAGAACAATCCATCCCAAATGTCAAGAGAAGTGAAGCAAAAAACAGAACACAAGATATTTAAAAACTGTGATATAAAAAAAGTAGGTGTTGGGCCGGCAGAGTGGCGCATTGGTTAAGAGCTGGCTTGGGATGCCAGAGGGCCCTGGTTCGGATCCCACATATGAGGGCCAGTGACACTGCCCTCCACAGCTAAGATGCTGAACAACAGCTCAACCTGGAGCTGGGCTGCAGTGAGTCGCCAGCGACGGCGTAGGCTGCAGCCCCTGTGGCAGTGGGTTGCCATGGGCTACCGTGTGTAGCCAGCAGCCAGCGTGAGCGGCCAGCAGCCGCCGTGAGCGGCCGTTCAGAAGCCGGCGACTGATCTGCCTCGCCCGGGAAGAGTGCAATGATGGTGCCAACTTGGGCCAGTGAAGCAACGTCCTCCACAATTAGACTGAGGAACCAAGGGACAGCAACTTGTCTGTTCCCCTTCCCCCAATTCCCCAGCGCTGTTCCCATCCCCCAATTCCCCAATAAAAATCTTAAAAAAAAAAAAAAAGTAGGTGTTGAAGTCCTGCGCCCTGGCTGTGCCCATGTGGCTCCCTCCCTCACCTCCTTCTTCCAGAGTCCTTGCCTTTGCAACTCTGCACCCCAGTATTTCTCCTCCCCACATCTGCTTTTTACTCTTTACATTCACCTGTATCACTTACACACTATGTATTTTATTTCTTCTCTTTATTTACGTCTTTCTCCTCTACCTAGAATGCAGGCCCAATGAGAGTGAGGATTTTTGTTTGTTTGGGTCACTTCGGCTTCCCTAGCACCTGGAGTGGGGCTGGCACACACCCAACAGTCAATATTATGTATTGGATGAATGCAGTGTGTGTGCCAGGGGCCTCTGGGAAAGAAAGCTTGCGCCTTCAGCCAGCTCTCCCATCTCTGCAGTGGTGCACGGATGGCAGCCCAGAAGGCAGCAGCCATTTGCCAATGTGATGGAAGCCAACTTCAGGCTGGAGCTGACACTGGGAAAAACAGAGAGGAAAAAGGAAGGAAACCGAGACCCTGAAGATTCAAACCCTAAAGCCCTACCTATCTCCAGATCTCACACGTACGTGGGCCAATAAATGCCCTCATGGTTAGAGCCATCTGGAGTTGGGTTTTCTTTTATTTCCAACTGAAAGCATGCCTACTAATAATCTAAGTTTTGAAATTTAAAAAGATGGTTTTAGAGAAACATAGATTAAAGGGAGGGTGTTATGAAAAGACAAAAGTTAGAAAGAGATAAGGGAAATCACAGCACTATTTGGTATAAGTAGGTAAAAACCTAGAAGACTGTCAGTTCACATAGTCTTATAAAATCTAGCCCAAGGGTCTATTTATGCAATACAGAAGGGCCTTCATACCTCAACAGAGCCAAGAATTACCAGATAACAAATTACTTAAAGTAGGTGTGGCTTACAGGGTTATAGAAAATCTGTATTTGGAGGAGAGATTGAATCACAATTCTTTTCTACCAAAGGATATATTCATAAAAAGCAGAAGCACTTCTGGCACTTATGAAGCTTTAATGTGCATAAAAATCAAGTGGAACTCTTGTTAACACAGATTCCCAGGAAAACACATTCTCAAGGCCTGGGGCAGGGCCTGAGAGTCTGCATTTGAACAAATCCTCCATGATTGCTGATGCTCATACTGCTGATCCCTGGACTGCACTTTGAATAGAACTCAAGAGTGTCTGAAACTCTCCTTGAGTAAAAAGATGAAGTGACCTTGAGAAGGCAGCCACGAGCTATGGGGTGGAAGGCAGAAGGTGCCACTGTCTGTGATGACCTCGTAAAGCTGTCAGCACCCCCAAATGGTCTCCTTTGACATCAGGGATGAACAAACGCTTGTAAGTCTTCACTTACTAAAAGCTGAGTGGGAGTCCCACAGACAAGGTATGTGTGTCACAGAGCTTCACTGCACAGGACCCTGCTTACAAAGGATGCCAGTATTGTACCTGGACCCCTCCTGCACCCCTGGTTGAGATGCAAGTGTCGGTGGGGGAGCTACTATGAAAATATCTTGAAACTTTTAGAGAATACTGTAGGGAAATGGGGGCAGAAAGGGAAGGCCCTGTGAAGACAATGCCACCTCGGGTAAAACGGATGCCAGGGACCAGTTCAAGGTGACAGCTACTCTTCTTTGATATCCCTCCCACACTCATATTTCCGAACTTCATTTGCGAGATATGAAATTCCTCCGAATTCATTGTTTAACACCAATTATTTTTTTAAAAATACAAGTATCTCTGGGATGGACATCAGGGTGTCAGGTTGTCCTTCCTTCACATTTTTGCAGGAATATCTTCAGGTCAGCTGGTCTCCTCCCTCTCATCTGGCCAACTCAGCTGCCTGAAGAGAGTGTAGGGTTTGGGCTTTAAAAGAGGAGAGGGAAGGGCCGGCCGAGTGGCGAGTGGGTTAAGAGCTGGTTTGGGACGCCAGAGGGCCCTGGTTCGGATCCCACATATGAGGGCCAGTGACACTGCCCTCTACAGCTAAGATGCTGAACAACAGCTCAACCTGGAGCTGGGCTGCCATGAGTCGCCAGCAACGGCTACGCTGCAGTCCCTGCTGCAGTGGGTTGCCATGGGCTACCGTGTGCAGCCAGCAGCCAGCGGGAGCGGCCCTCAAGCCTCTGTGAGCGGCCATCCAGAAGCTGGCAGCTGATCTGCCTCACCCGGGAAGAGCGCAATGATGGTACCAACCTGGGCCAGTGAAGCAACGTCCTCCACAACTAGACTGAAGAACAAAACGACAGCAACTTGTCTGTTCCCCTTCACCCAATTCCCCAGCCCTATTCCCATCCCCCAATTCACCAATAAAAATCTTTAAAAAAATAAAAAATAAAAGAGGAGAGGGAAGGAGGCAGTTCCGGACATCATATTCCATTTATTTATTTGTTTGTTTGTTTATTTATTTATTTATTTTTAAGATTTTATTGGGGAATTGGGGGAGGGAACAGCATTGGGGAATTGGGGAAGGGGAACAGACAAGTTGCTGTCCTTTTGTTCTTCAGTCTAGTTGTGGAGGATGTCACTTCACTGGCCCATGTTGGTATTATCATTGTGCTCTTCCCTGGTGAGACAGATCAGTCACTGGCCATTGGATGGCCGCTCATGGAGGCTCAGCGGGCAGCTCACGCTGGCTGCCGGCCACTCACAGTAGCTTACGGCAACCCACTGCAGCCTCATTGCAGCCTATGCCGTCGCCGGCAACTCATAGCAGCCCAGCTCCAGGTCGAGCTGCTGTTCACCATCTTAGCTGTAAAGGGCACAGCGTCACTGGCCCATGTGAGATCTGAACCTGCGGCCCTGCTGCTCAGAGCTCGCGCTCCCAAGCCAGCTCTTAACCAACGCGCCACTCGGCTGGCCCATCATATTCCCTTTAGAGCAAAGCAATCCTGGCAGGTAAAACCTCCATTTCTAACAATAAATGTGTGATTTCTCTAAAAAAGCATATTGTGCTTACAATTTAAAGAAAATAATTAAAGAAAAGATATTTCTGTAGAAAACAATGGCCTACTGTCGTGTCCACGAAATGGACATCCCATGATGGTGACAAACGTGTGGGTTTTGAGGGGTGTCTTCCCCTACACAACCAGGCACTGATTCTTAGGTATGGGAACAAGAGTAAAGGCACAAACGGACTACAAGAGCAGACAAGCTGAGAACTGGGTGTGGAGTGGTGGGTGGGTTGGCAACAAAACTCACAGAGGAACAAAGGAAGTTTCCTGATAGGGCTCAGATGGGGACAGTGACAAAGATCATGATTTTCTAAAGGCACTCCAGCTTGTGAGTCTTCAGTTTCTCAGGAAAGCACCCAGATGTACATGATTTGCTCCAACTTTATATATAAGTGATAAAAGAAAAATGAAGCTGACACTACAAAGAAAAACTGAGGCCCTGCTGCAACCAGGACTAACTTCCAGACTAGTGCTAAAAGTTTCATTACTTTAAAAAATTAGGTTTAATTTTTAATAAAAGCAACACATGTTCATAGTAAAAAGAGAGAGTATGAGAGAAAAGAATACGAATGTTAATTATGTAAATAAGCCACTAAGAACAAGGCCATTACTACAGCCACACCTGTGACTGTCCCAGATCCCATGTTCTCTGGTTACTCTCTATCTCCTGTGTGTGTTTATTCATACAGAATTCTAAATCATAAGAAAATGTTACCAATATACTCTACTTAAGAATTCAGAGGATGTAAAGTACATTTTAATAAAAGTTCTACTTGAGTAATAATAAAATTTAAAATCTCAAAAAATTTAAAATCACAAAGTTAGCTATATTTTCTATTACAGAAATAATGCATACCCGTGATTTTTAAAAAAATTCAAACAGAAATGAACAACCCAATTTAAAAATGGGCAAAAGATTTCAACAAACACCTCATCAAAATAGATACACAGATGGCAAATAGCATATGAAAAGATGCTCAATACCATATGTCATAGTAGAATTGCAAATTAAAACAACAAGATACCACTACACACCTATTAGGATGGCAAAAATTCAAAACACTGACAATGCCAAATGCTGGTGAGGATGTGAAGTAACAGGAACTCTCGTTTGTCACTGGTGGGAATGTGAAATGGTACAGCCACTTTGAAAGACAGTTTGGCAGTTTCTTACAAAACTGCACACTATTATCATATCTAAAATAGTGCTCTTTGGTATTTTACACTAATGAGTTGAAAACTTACATCCACACAAAAACCTGTACACTAATGTTTATAGCAGCTTATTCATAATTGCCAAAACATGGACATAACCAAGAAGTCCTTCAGTAGGTGAATGGATAAACAAACTGTGGTACATCCAGACAATGGGATATTATTCAGTGCTAAAAAGAAGTGAGCTGTCAAACTATGAAAAGACATAGAGAAACTTTAAAATGTATATATTACTAAGTGAAAGAGGCAAATCTGATTCCAACTATATCACATTCTGGAAAAGGCAAAATCATGGAGGCAGTAAAAAGAGCAGTGGCTGCCAGCGCGCGGTACTGGGGGGGGAAGAGCAATGAGTAGGTGGAGCGCAGAGGACTTGTAGAAACTACTCTGTATGATACTATAACTAAGCCTACAGACTACAGGACAGAAAGAGTGAGCCCTAATGTAACTATGGGCTTTGGTTGAAAATGACCTGTCAACATAGATGCATCTACGGTAACAAATGGTATAACTGACGTGGGATGTTAACTGTGGGAGGGTGTGTTTGTGAAGGTGGGGAAGGGATATGTAGCAACCCTCTGTACTTTCTGGTCAATTTTGCTGGGAACCTAAAACTACTCTAAAGAATAAAGTTTACTAGTGAAAAGAAAAATCAAACAGAACCGATAAAGTAAAAAGTAAATCGCCATCTACACCCCAACCTCCTGGTCCTGCTCCCTAGAGGCACATAAGATTAATAAAGTCCTATGTACTTTTTTAGAACTTCTATAAATATGCAAGATAAAAACTAGGTATGGGGGGGGGCAGCTGGTTAGCTCAGTTGGTCAGAGCGCAGGCTCATAACAACAAGGTTTGCTGGTTCGATCCCCAGATGGGCCACTGAGATGCGCCCTCCACAACTAGATTGAAACAACTACTTGACTTGGAGCTCATGGGTCCTGGAAAAACACACTGTTTCCCAAAAAAAGTAAAAAAAACCCCAAAACAACTAGGTATAATGGTCCCACTGTATCCTTTTCCCCCTTCTTCCTTTTAATAACTGAATTAACTGAGTTTTCACTGGGCACAGGCCTGACCTGTTATCCCCCAGGTTCCCTTGAAGCTAGGTAGGACCATGCAACCAATTTCCTGATCACGACTATGAACAGAGTGATGTAAGTTCCATAAGAGGAAAGTGCTTCCCCCCACTTCTCTTTCCACCCTTCCCCATGGGCTGAAATGTGGCTGCGTTCTCTGGGCCAGTTTGCAGCTTGAGGAGGAAAAGAGCCCACTCTGGTAGTGGTCTAAAACTTTTGTGTGCCATGAACCCCTTTGACAGCCTGGTGATGCTAGGGACCCCTTCTTAGACTAGTGTTTTTAAATGTGTAAAATAAAAGACAACTAATTATATTGAAATATAGTTAACAAAATGTTAAAAATGTGTGTTTTAGTTATATCTGTGCCTCTTCATTAATGCATTGACTAACAAGTTCAGGTTGAGAACATATTTACTGAAATTCCAAAGTAGGATGAGCATACATATTTTGAGATATCTGCAACAACTGTACCGTGATATGAAAATATCTGCATTTCTACTGCTCAGGAAGTTATAAGTCATGGTTTTTCTAACACTTCTGAAGTTTGTTGCTTCCATTCACAATGGAAGGACATATTAAACTTCAAGTACAGATTAGTAAAATAAAAATATAGTTTTTCTTCCCATTCAAATTCACAACCCCCTACCTTCCCCCCCTCAACTCTGCAGATGTTAGGTAAATACCCTTGGCTGTATGAGATGGAGGAGCAATAGGAGAAGAAGCCTGGGTCGGTGGGTGGCTTCATTCGGAAAAAGCTGTTGCTCTCCTTAGACCACCTGTTCTGGACTGCTGTGTGACAGAGGCATAAGTTCTATCTGGCTCAAGCCATTGTGCTTTAGGGTTTCTGTTATAACAGCTTTACAATGAAAATAGAGTCTAGAGAAGAGGTATGTAAGATGGTTATGGGTTGGCTCTGGAAGCTAATTGCCTTAGTTCCAATTCCAGCTTGCCGCTTTCTGCTGAGTGTGCACTTTAGTTACTTAACTTCTCTGGGTCTCAGTTTCCTTACCTTTAAAATGGGAATAATAATAATAATAATAATAATAACCTACCTAATAAGGTCACTATGATTACTGCTACATGAAAAGTGATTAAGAACATTCTTGAAACACTTTATAAACCTTCCATAAATGGAAGCTATCATTACTATTATTACTATTACTATTATTGTTTGACTCCTTGCTTTCTCACCATCCTAGACATCTTTCCATATGGCATATATAAAGCTATTTTTATTTTTTCAAAATCTGCACAGTAATGAACTGAATGAATATGCCAAAAGTCATTTAACTAGTCCCCAACTTAAAAGTGATCATTTAGGATGTTTCTCAAAGTTTCACTTAAAAGGCTAATATATCAATTATAGAGAAAGCTCCCTGAATCTACTCCACTAATCCTTTCATTGTAATATTTTGCAGCAACTTTATTGAAGTCTAATTTACATACAATAAAATGCACCCATTTTAAATGCACATTTTGATGAGCTCCATAATATTTTTTAAGGATATGACATGTGTAAGACAGCATAAAAAACTTAAATTATAGAAAATACAAGGTATTGATAGTATTCCTATAAGAGATATACTGATCACTTTCTATTGATTGAGATGGTCCTGTCCTAAAACAGAACTGTGGGGAGCCCAACTGCCCCTTTCTCCAACAATGCCCCCAGATTTGTGTCTAGCAGTGCTCCCCTTCCCCACCTAGCCCCTTAACTCTAGGAACAGACCTAGGCGATGCCAAACAGCAGCCTCTGGTCCAGTGATGGGTTCAAGGTCAGTACAGGACCCAATCTGAGCCAACGACATGCAAACAGACTTCTGTGTTGGGGCTTCTGAAAAGAGGCATACCCACCACTCTTTTCCTGTTGGACTTGGAGTAAAAAAGGTCTAAAGCTACCTCATTAATCCTGCAACCACCAAGCAAGCACCAGTCTGAGAAGGGGTCAACACAGAAGAGACAAATCTAATAGGCTTGCTTTCTGATTAACCCAAGTATGAGACCAGTACTGCGCTTGGATTCTTACTTCACTGTGCACCAATAAATTCTTCAGTTATTTAAGCCAGTTTGATGGGTTTCTACCACTTGTCAGCAAAAGAATCCTAGCCAATATTCAAGCTTGGAGTAGAAAAATTCCAAAGTTTAGGCAATGTAAGGAAGTAAATTAAATATCATGCATGACGCTCATACTAGCACCCGGAAGCAACCATTGACCATTTCTAATGTTACAGGCCAGGTTCCCTGGGCAGCAGCTTCACACAGAGATCTGCATGCTGGGGGTTCATTAGGGTGAGCTCTTGGGGGCCTCCAAGCCTGTGGGGAGTGACAGAAGCAGGAGGGGGCACTGGGAGAAGTTCAACTACAATCAGTGGGGTCACAACAAACGCCCAGCTGATCCCAAGGAAAGTTCTGGCCCTGGGAAGACCCATCAGAGTTGCCCCTCCCTGAGACAGGGAGCTGATGGCCCTTTACACTGCTTCTCCTCCCCCTCTTCACACACAGACTAATCATTGGATGCAGGCTGCCCTTGGGAATGGCATTCTCTTCTGTCCAGGACGATCTCTTCTGTGGGGTACCCAGCTGCACACTGTTTGCGCTCACACATCCTGAAGTTGGGAAATGAATTCTTCAGTCCTGAACGAGATGGGTCTGGGTGGCATACCACAGTATTCACTACATCTGCACATCACCTTTTAGTCTATTTTATTCACACATTTTGTCTTTCTTCACAAATTTAGATCATATTTAACTGCTGTTTAATATATTGGTATGTTTTTTAGGCTAACATTACATTCTGAACCTTTTCGTCATTAAATATTCTTTAAATGAATCATAAACATAGTTTTACATTCCTTCACATAGGTACTACAAAAGTATTTAAACATTCTCTTACTATTGAACATTTACAGTATTTCAAATATTCTTTAATCCTCATACATAAATTTTTGTTAGCATGTCTGCAACAAGTTTTTTAGGAAATATTTTTAGGAGTGGAATTAAAGTGGTAAAGGATATGAACTAATTTAGTGTTCTAGCCAAATTGCCCTTTGAAATTTCATGTTAATTTACATTCTGACTGGTGCTACATTTGTCTCATTAAGAACTGAATGTTTCTATATTTTAATTCTTGCCAACTGACCAAAAATGATATCTCATTTTTGCTTTGGTTTCTTTTCCTTGATTAGAGATAAGTTTGAAGATTTTAAAATATCCATTGATTTTTCTGTTTTTCTTCATATTCAAACAGTCTGGCCTTTTTTGTTGTTAGTTTTTCTGTTTGGCTTAGTTTTCTAATTGTTTTCTTATTGATTTATTAAAGCTCTTTATATATTAAATATATCAATACTACATCTGCCATATTTGTTAAAAATATGATTCCATTGGTCAGTTGCATTTTAATTAAATTAAGGTGGTTCAAAAACATTATATAGTAAAAAATAAAAACTCTTATATTTTTTCCATGTTCTGAAAAGACCTTCCCCATCTTGAAACATGATAAAGGTCAATCTTCACTTATACTCTTTGTCTAGCACTCAGTGTACTTCCTCAGTAAAGCTTCCTCTGACTGGGCTAAATCTCCCCATGATATATATTCATAGTACCACATACTTATTACACATCACAGCTGTAGGTTTACATTTATGTGAATATTTATAAGGTTTGAAATGACAGGAAATATATCTGTATGTTGTTCACTGTTGTATTATCAGAATCTGGCACAGAATTTAGCACTGTAGATTTATTACCTAATTTTTTTTTTTTTAAAGATTTTTATTGGGAATTGGAGGGATGGGAACAGTGCTGGGGAATTGGGGAAAGGGGAACAGACAAGTTGCTGTCGTTTTGTTCTTCAATCTAGTTGTGGAGGATGTTGCTTCACTGGCCCAAGTTGGCACCATCATTGCGCTCTTCTCTGGCGAGGCAGATCAGTCGCCGGCTTCTGGACGGCCGCTCACTGCGGCTGCTGGCCGCTCACGCTGGCTGCTGGCCACACATGGTAGCCCATGGCAATCCACTGCCACAGGGACTGCAGCCCACGCCGTCGCCGGCGACTCATGGCAGCCCAGCTCCAGGTTGAGCTGTTGTTCAGCATCTTAGCTGTAGAGGGCAGTGTCACTGGCCCTCATATGTGGGATCCGAACCGGGGCCCTCTGGCATCCCAAGCGAGTTCTTAACCATCGCGCCACTCGGCCGGCCCTATTACCTAATTTCTTATGTTTTAAATATTCATATTTGACTCTTCAGTCACCTAGGAATCTATTTTTCTGTAGAATTTTAAGAACATTTCTATCTTTATTTTGTCCCACCATTTACAGAATAGTTCTTCCTTTTCCCACTGTTGTGACAAATTTGGTCATATATATATGTCTATACATACCTTTACACACACACACACACACACACACACACACACACACACACACATACACGCAAATTCTTACTATTGGGTCTTCGGAAAAGTTATGATGCATGTTTGCAACAGATGGCACTAGTTCACTTTTGGAAGTACTACAATCATTCACATCTATGTTATTCTTATGCCATTTGATAGCTGACAGTTCTAGCTTCATTCTAAAAAAAAAACTGAGTGATTTGGTTGAGTTTTGGAGATTTTACAACAAGTTAAAGATGGAAGACCAAACTGTGCATTTTTGCCATATTTTACTGTTTTCCTTCCATAAAGGGAAGAACATCCATCAAGCTTGTGAAAAGTTGCATAAAGTTTACGGTGACAATCCTCTACAAGAACGTCAGTGCCAACGATGGTTCACGAAATTCCGTGCTGGTGATTTTGATCTCAACGACGCTCCTTGGTCAGGGAGGCCCACCGAGGTTGATGAGGACAAAAGAAAGGCATTGATCAAGTCAAACGCACATTACATGACACGAGAGATTGCAGAAACGTTGAACATTCATCATTCAAGTGTTCACGACCACCTGAAGAAGGTGGGATACATAAGCAAACTCGATATTTGGGATCCGCATGAACTCAAAGAAGTTCATTTGATGACGCGTATAAACATCTGCAATATGCTCATTAAACGTGAGGAAAACGATCCTTTTTTGAAGCAACTGATAATTGGTGATGAGAAGTGGATTGTTTACAACAATGTGGTGCACAAACGTTCTTGGTCCCAATGTGATGATTTGCCTCAAACGACATCTAAAGCAGACATTCATCAGAGGAAGGTTATGCTCTCAGTGTGGTGGGATTTTAAATGTGCCGTGTTTTTCGAGCTCCTACCAAGGAACCAAACAATCATTTCAAATGTGTACTGTCGGCAATTGGACAGTTTGAATGAATCCATCATCCAGAAACGTCCAGAGCTTGTTAATTGTAAAGGAGTTGTGTTCCATCACGACAACGCAAGACCACACACGTTTGATCACCCGCCAAAAATTATTGGAGCTTGGATGGGATGTGTTGCCACACCCACCATACTCGCCTGACCTTGCACCATCAGACTTCCACTTGTTTGCTCTCTTCAAAACTCCTTGCATGGTATAACGTTTAATTCAGATGAGGCTGTAAATCAGCACCTTGTTTTAGTTTTTCACAAATAAAGACAGATCCTTCTATGAACGAGGAATTATGAAGATGATGACAAAAGGTTATCAAAAAAAAGGGCAATATATGATTGATTGATCTCTGTTTTTTATATAAATAAATGACCTTTGAAAAAGATAGACAAAATACATCATGACTTTTCCGAAGACCCAACATATTAGGGCTTGTGGTGGGACTCTTTCTTGTGTTACATTGTTCTACCCATAGAGTCTGTCAAGGTGGCATTGTTTTGATTATTGTGGAGTTATATTATGTTTTAATATCTGAGTGGTCAAGTAACTTCTCGATATGACTCTGACTCTAAATGCATTGATTAAAATCACTTGATAAAGCCCTCCACCAATAAGACAATTCTTAAAATAGATCTTTTTTTGTCCTCATGGATTGTCTTTTGGCCAAACATGTGTCCACTTACTTGAGCAATCCTGCCCGATGGAAGACATAGAGATCCTGCTCCAGGGTGCAGTTATTGAAAGGGACTATCTTCACGAAGTTCTGGATAAGGACAAACTCAGGGGTGAGATGTGGCAGAGAAATGAGGCAGAAGTTCTTGTCCTAACATGATTGGAGCAGGACACAAGGAAAGATAATTAGAAATCATTTATCACTAAACGAATTCCTGCTGTAATACACTAAAGAAAATACGGGTAAAATGTGTAAAGGAGAGGGTATTCAAGTTAAAGTTTCCCAGAATTTACAAAGTAATCATATAAAACTCAAGGGGACAAGCAACTGCAATAATATAGAGAGAGGCTGACTGAAACCTGAATAAATGAATATTGTGAACAATGGAACCCATTCTGCATAGCTCTTTTGCAGAAGTAGATTTTTTTGTACTTATGAATACTTAAAATACCTAAGTATTTTAGTATTTGTATACTTTGTAATTTTTTTAAAATTTCTTTTTTAATTATCATTAGCTCAGGTGTACAATAATGTTGTAAAGATTTTGTAGGGTATCCGATGGACACTTGTCTTATGAGGGAGACCACTGCATGGACGGTGTAGATGCCTGACCAATGCACTATACACCTGAAGCTGAATAATAATGAATGTCAACTATAACTTAATATATATATAGTAGAAGTAGATTTTTTTCTTTTGTTTTAGCTGAGCCATCCTGCCACCTGTTGGTAGCTCAGCGGCAGCTCAGCTCAGGCAGGGCATCGAACCGCTGTTGCTCAGAGCTCAAACTCTTGAGCAAGCTCTTAACCAACTGAGCCACTTGGCCGGCCCAGAAGTAGATTTTTAAACTAAGGACATTTGCACTTGCAAATTCATTTGCAATCGGGGTAAATGAGGCAGGGTGGTGTCCCAGCAAAGGCTGCAGGCTTACTAAGCTATATTGTACCAGCTGTGGTCCCCTCCTCTGTGAGAGGAGAGGGTGGTACTCCAGGGCTTTTCTGTTCTAAAACCCTGTGATTATACATAAACAGATGTCTGGATATTTTATCATGACATGATCCCATTTGGGTGAACAGATCTAAGGACTTGTTGAACCTGAGCAGTGGGTTTAGTTAGCAGACACAGCAGGATCTGTATGTCCCGATGGCTGCCACTTACCTTCTCGATCTGAACTGTCCAATATGGTGGCCAGTGGACACATCTGGCCACTGAGCATTTGGAATGTAGCTAGTGTGACTAGGGAATTGATGTTTTAATTTTATTTAATCTTAATTAAAGTTAAATTTAAAAAACTGATACTGAATTCAGTTATTGGAAAAGTTTTATGTATGTTTTGAACAACTTGGGAATATAAATCTACTTATTCAACTGTAAATTTTATAAATTCTAAATGCAGATCAAGTTATTTCTGATGAAAATTTATTGCTTGTATTAA
Organism: Hipposideros armiger; assembly: GCF_001890085.2. NCBI lineage: Eukaryota > Metazoa > Chordata > Mammalia > Chiroptera > Hipposideridae > Hipposideros > Hipposideros armiger. The sequence continues at coordinate 1,786,050 of NW_017731545.1, read as the reverse complement.
GATAGGCTGTAAGTATAAAATATACATTAGATTTCAAAAACTGAGAAAAAGAATGTAAAATGCCTCACTAATAATTTTTCATATTGATTACAGGCTGAAATGATTAAATTTTGGACATATAAATTTAAATAATATATATTATTAAAATTGATATCACCTATGTCTTTTTACTTTTTTTTAATGTGGCTGCTGGAACATTTAAAATTACTACTTATATGGCTCAAATTTGCTGTCTGTAGGACAGACCGCCTGTGTTCTGGACAGACCGTCTGTGCGCCACACGTCCCACATGACCCTCTGCCAGGTGCCTGCAGAAGCAGCCTGCTCTTCCCAGAGCTCATTTGTCCCTTTGGGATCTCTCCTCCTCCCGAACCCTGTGAAGGTATTACTTCTGCTAATCTAAAACCCTGGGGACATTTGTGCAACCCAAAGGAGTGAATCATTGTTTGACTGTATCTTCCTTCTTTCTAGCAAAATAACACAGCTCCCTTTGGATACTTTACAGTCAAGCTGTCGAATACTCAAACTGAAAATAAGGATTGGGTGACAAGTCTCTGCAGGCTTCCTCTGGGAGGAAAAGACTATAATGAGTTGCTTTGACTTGGATCTGAAGGATTAAGGATGAAGTAATGAAGGTATTTTGTTCCTGTCTCCCCATATCCTGAAATAAAATAGAATTAAAAAGTAAACATCTTTTACCTTTTTAAAGCCAGCATTGCTTTTGTAATGCTGAAGATCTGCCTTTACATGGGCTTCAAAATAGGAATGAATTAAACTTAGTGAAGCTGCTTTGGGGCGTCCCTGAGGGAGATTGACTTGTAAATCCTACTTCAGGTAATCTACATTGCTTTATGAATTTTGAAATGCCTTAACATTAATTCAAAAAAATACGATGGAGAACATTATTGCAAGACTTCATTATATTAATGAAATGAGGAAATACAATCTATGATCATATAGCTTTCATTATATGGTTAAACATTAAACCATATTTATTTTTTGCCTCAATATGAAGAATAGGAAAGGAAAATATATATTTTGCTTATAATTAGCCAACTGAAGAAGTACAGTTGTTAACTCTACTTAACTGATAGGCCAGCATGGAAAAAGTCTTTATAAAAATCCACTTGGTTCCTCCGTTATCTTCCTTCCCTACTCTCTTCCATCCAATAAAGTGATAAAAGGTTGGATAGAATCTCCATCCCTTGACAACAATGAAACAAAAATGGAGGAAGAGGCGAGGATACCCTGAAATGGTGTATCTTCTTTGCACTTGGTTGTTTGCCAGGGGGGAGCCCCTCCTACAAGTCAGGCAGAGCCAAGCAAAAACTCAACCACAAGTTCCCACTTTCCTTCCCTCAGAAAAGCAATATAACAGTTTCAGAATTCTTTAAGCTACTATAAGCTATAAAGTAATACAATAGTCTAATTCACTTCAGTGTAATTTCTGACATTTTCATGTCCTACCAGCATCCTATTAATGATTTGATTCTAATAAAGCACTCTAATTCTAATTCTAATAAAGTAATGTTATCTCTAAAAGAAACTATACATTGAAAGAAAACTGTTAAAACAGCATGTCTGCAAAATTATTGAAAATGACAATATTTTCTATTTTTAAGAGTTCATGACATGACATTCAACCTTATTTTCAGAACACAGAAGTAGTTCAAACCTCAACATTTATAGCATTTTTAAATGTTTGGACAATGAATATGGCATTTTACTTTTCTAGCTTACAAAACCAATTATGTTACTCAAAATTCAGTATGTACTTACTGGAAAGAGACTGAAAACAAAATTCATAAAGTCCAGTGACCTGTAAACAAAACAGTAAGCAATGTTACTGGCCTGCAAGCAAATGTAGCATGGTGTATATTTAAAGAGATTTACAGCTCTTCCCCTCAGGCAGTGATTAGCTAACCACTAGTCAAAATTTGTGTCTATTATTAATGTGAATATTAATCAGTTCCAGAAGTCATAAGCTTCATAGCTTCATACATCAGTATTTTTCTAGAACTGAAGGTATTATTATAGCAATTAATGATCTCTGCACATTCAAAAAGCAAGATAGTCATTCTGTGGACATGATCCCTCCCTTCCTTTTTGGAAGAGCTGGGGGGAGATGTAGGCATATTATAAGCTACTCTGATCTTTTTCTCTTTTATATGCAAAAGATTTCTGACCAGCTGCAGATGTATATTCACAGGCAAACCCTAATGGGTCATCAAATTTCTGTTTGAAAATTCAAAAATCACATTCCAAGTACAATCATATCTGAATGCATAGGGGAAAATGAATATACACAACAAATCTAGGAGGGTTTATATACTTTTTAGATGTCTACAATATAATTAATATAAAAGAATTTCCCTTTTCAACCTCCCTGATGTCCAAAGAAATTGAAAACTTAGAGGAAAAATATATAAGTAAAACATGGGTTCTAAGTGAGGCTGAGAGAATGGGAATATGTTTAAATAAATCCTCTACAAAGGAAATGTCCAGCAGTGCTGTTGGTTAGCTCAAAATACTTCAGAACCTTCCAGTCTATCAAAATGAGCCAATGTTTTCCTCTTTAAGATTGTTCTGTGGGCCAAGTGGTGGGGTAGGTGGGCATCCTAAAGGGAGTGTGGAATCTAAGCATCGAGAGCAGGGTCCACATCCAGAAGAGAAGGGCAGCAAGCACCGAACATGTGGGTTTCCTGGAGGGACAGGAAGTGGGGTCTTCTGCCCAGCACCATACCCCTTCTTTCCAGCAGCTGCCTTAGATTACTGTTTGGTGTCCCACTAACCCCCCTCTCAGATTACCTTTGGGTGAGCCCCAGATTCAGTGGGGAGCATGAGGCAAGGGACTAAGCCATCATCATGGCCCAATCTGGCCCCAGCCATCAGCTCAGGAATGAGCACGTAGCCCGATCAGGCCCAATGGGACTTTGGCTGGAAAGCTAGGCCCAAACCAGACTGTCCTCCTCACTAGCTTTTGGTGCAGAGCCTGAACCCACTGTCCACTCTTTGGGCCCCAGGTGGGCACACTGCTGTGAGATTGTAGCCAGCAGCAGGGAACCAGAGTTTGGGAGGTAGAGAGAGAAACTTGGTCCTTGACTGGGTTATCTAAGTCCTGGATCAAGCCATACTGAAAAGCAGTCCTGCCGCTGGACTTATCCATTGTTATTGTGAGGCAATTATTCCATTTTTTTCAAAGCCAGTTTGAATTGGATTTTCTGTTTCTTGCATCCAAAAAACTCCAGAAAATTAGCAACCTAAATCCAAAGTTCTCCCAAAATAAAACCTTTAGAGAAGGGGTAGCAGCACATGGCTACATAGTGATGATTTTCCAGATCCCCAACTGTTATGTAGGTGAGCCAGACCCTGGGCAACCCAGTTCTGTGGGCCTTACCCATATTTTATGGACTGGAATCTCTGGGAATGGGGCTCAAGAATCTGTGCTTTTCAAAGAGCTTCCCGGGAAATTAGGATGTCCAGCCAGGTTTGGAAACCACTGGCTCTGCAAGATTAAAATGTTGGGCCACCAACGCCACAAGAGTCTTACCATACAGACAACCTGGGGATCAGTACTTGCCTTACTTCGTGTTTCTCATCAATACAAAACAGCTGGATACAAAAAGCAGAGGAGGCGCCCATGTAGATGGGACGGAAGTTCTTGATCTCCTCAGGCAGTGAAATGGATGCTGAGCTCACAGTACTGACACAGTGATTTCTATCATCCTCAGTGGACACTTGACATAGATTTTCTAAGTCCTAGAGCCAGGAAAGAGGAGGAACCAAATGGGAATGCTATTTATTTTCTGCAATTTGATGGGTTAGTGGTTACATCATCCCTACGTTCCTAGGACACATGTAACTGTCTCACCTGAAACAAATCGTCTTGAACCAGGCCTCGTCTTAAGAAGACATTCTTTTTTTT
>NW_017731545.1:1737441-1781865 GCF_001890085.2 Hipposideros armiger | reverse complement strand
TATATATATATATTCAATTACAGTTGACATACAATATTATACAACATCAGCTTCAGGTGTACAGTGCAGTGATCAAGCCTCTACACCGTCCATGAAGTGGTCTTTAAGGAGACATTGTTAATAAGATGAAAAATTTATAAAAGGACCAAAACAAGTTCTCACATGAAGGTCAGAAAAATAAATGGTTTCAGCTGGCCTTTGATATAGGATCCATATTTTAACTGTGTCATGGGATAGAGGTTAGAGCACGATAGTATTATATACATATTAATTGCATAACCAAAATACATCTGTCCCCAAAAGTGTTTTCATTGTGAAACACAAGAATTTGTATATCTTGAGACTGACTGTTCAGGCAGTTTGGTGGTGAGGTGGAGCCTGGGAGGTCCAATTGTCCTTAGTTAGCCACCTGGAAACTTAGCACTGAGTCCTTCCAGTCCATTTAGAGGTGTCTAAGAAGGTGTTATAGCTTAGAGGAAAATGATTCATTCTGAGGTCCTTCTCAGAGTTTTTAAAAATCAAAGTATACATGCATATAGTAAAAAATAAAATACTACTACTACTACTACTACTACTACTACTACTACTACTACTAAAAACTTACAAAGAAAATCAGGAGTCCTCTGTCCTTCTAAGTCCCTCTCCCCACTGGCTAGCATTTTCAACTTTTTCATTTCCTTTGGTGTGTACCTCTGTATTTCTGAATGTGTGCTTATGCTGTTATTTCTTAATTCATCAGTTTTTGAAATTCCTTTTCGATAGTCATGTGATGGGTAGATATAACCCTCTTACACAACCCTCTTCCCCATATCCCATTTCCCCCCAACCCTCAATATAACTATAGCACAATTCAGGGTTACAGCAGCAAATACTTACATTATTATAAGAATGTAAATATCACTGTTACTGAGCAAAGAAGTGTAATATGACTGCATTCTCATCTGGGTACTTTGTTTTGATTCTATTGGTTTCCTAATTTTTTCCACATGCCTTATCAGATTGGCCAGGTGTTTGTCAGTATTATTCTCCAGACAACCAGGCATTGGAGACAATGTGTGACTTCATTCCTCCTCCCCCTTCCTCTGACCTGGCCCAGCTCAACTGCCTGCTGTGCCACCTGCTTCCTTATTTCGCAGCTCCTGTTTAGGTTCCAGGTCTTTTCATTGTCTTCTTTGTTCATGGTTTATGCCCTTTTATCACTGGAGCACATTTCTAGCTCCCTAAAATCAACAGAGCTTGGTAGGCAGCAAAACTCAACAGCTAACTGGGCACTTTGTGGGGTGATCTAGCACTAACCTGCAATTTTATTGGATGACAACCTCCAGGGACATTATCTGGAGGCCTTTTTTTCAGGCCTGTCAGGTTTTGGGGGGAATTAAGTTCTTCAATCTCCTGCATGAGGGACTCGGTAAACAGAACAGTGGCCCCCAAATAGGTGTATGGCCAAATCCCCAGAACCTGTGGGTGTTACTTTATAGGGTAAAAGAGACTTTACAAATGTCATTATGTTAAGGATTTTGAGACAAAGAGATTATCTTGGATTCTCTGGATAGGCTCAATGTAATCATGAGTCCTTATAAGAGGGGGGCAAGAGGGTAGGAGTCAAAGAGAAATTGGAAGATGCTGTGCTACTAGCTTTGAAGGTGGAGGAAGGGGCTACATGCCAAGGAATGCAAGTGGCTTCTAGAAGCTGGCAAAGGCAAGGGGGCGGATTATGCCCTAGAGCCTCCAGAAAGAATAGGGCCCAGCTTGCACCTATTATAGATCTTAGCACAGTAAGACCTGTTTGGGGTATCTGACCTCTAGAACCAAGAGATAATAAATTTATGTTGTTTAAACCACTGAGTTTGTGGTAATTTGTTATAGCAGCAATAAAAATCTAACACAACAACCTGGCTTCTGGCATTTGGAAACATGACAGGAGGAGAGATTCAGGCATTCCTTCATTTGAAGTGTAAAATTCCACTTATTCATCTATTCTCTGTGTTTCCCCATTCCATAGTCTCATACATGCAGACTGAACCTGAATTTGGAACTGCTTCTGTTCAATCTCTCCAGAGAACAGTCATCTGGTTATTTCACTTAGGGTATAGATGACAAGCTAAGTGCCATCTGCAGGGAACCTAGTGTCCCCGATATTCCATAGCAGACTGTCAGACATCATGTTTCAGCCAGGTCCTTGCCCCACTTTCCACAGAAGCTCCATGTCCTTGGCCTACCGTGGACAACTAGAGATGTCACACACCTCCCACTAGTCCCTCCCTTCATAATAGCACCTGAGTTTCACATTTCCCAGCTGTGCTAAGCCAGTGTAAACTCTGCCATCGGTTTTCTTCACTCTAAACATTTTAAAGTGCTCTTCTTCCAACATTTCCTTTCCCAGTCTCATGGTCTTTGTAAATTTGTGCCCTTCTGATTCTTTGTCATTTCAGTAGGGTTTTTTTTTTTCCAGAAGGGAGGGGATATAAACATGGGAGATCAAGCCACCTTGTTGGCCCAGATCCCTCTGGGGCTCCAGTACTTCTAATGCAGTGGGAACCATTCCCCACTCCACATCCTTGTTTGGGTTCCTGAAGGAATGGCTACCCTCTTAGAAATATCAAAGAGAAAATCACTCTCCTCTGCTGTGTGCCTGGCCCTCTCCTCCCCAGGGCACAAGGAGTGCCCTCATGTGGGTTTCCCCAGAGCAAATTCTGAGCTGAGTTTATTTGGGGAGTGATGTCAGGAAATCCTGCGAGAGGAGTGGGGAAGTGAGGCAAGGAAGGACACCAATGCAGTGTTTAACGAGTGGGTTACCACCATGGACTCAATCCTGCCGAGATCTCAGGGGGACCTTGGAGAACCCACCTAAGAGGCAAAGGAGCTGGTGTACTGATTCTCCAGCTGCCTTCAGTTATTGGCTGATGGCTGCTGCCCAAAGATTCTGACCTGCCTGCAGGTACAGCACTGGAGAAAGACCAGGCACCTGAAGTCCTCCTCCTCAGGATGCTGAGGAATGAGCAGTGCCAGAATGATATGGGTGGGGGTTCCATAGCACATGCTAAAGTGAGATTCAGAAAATGGACCATGTGCTGGCCTAGCGCACTCTCTCTGTAGCAGCACATCCTGCTCTGGGATGCATGCATTCTCCTCTCCTCCCTGCACTTAGCCCGGGGACACTGCCCCAAGGGCGAGGCGTGCCTATAGCCAGGTGTGTACACTTAATTCAGTAGGAGGAAGTAGGAAATCCATTTGTGTTCCAGGAAGCTTTGCTTTCCAGTTCAGATTTAACCATAATAAAGTATTTTTATCCCTAGCTGACTTCTGTGAAGACTTCTTAATTGGTCAGAATCTGGAGAGGAAAGGAGTGTGATAAATTGGTCCTCTCTCAGAATTTTAGTATCTGGGATTAGTGTTCAGAATTTGTCCCGGGACCTCTGTGGAGATGACTCAACCTCTTGTTCCATGTTCCCCCCTCAAGGACTCTCTAGACTTTCCAGCTGACTCATGCTGAGTCAGCTGACCTACCAACAAGAGGCACTTGGGAATCCACTGAAAGTTTAAAATGTGCTCATCAGGGGGGAATGAGAATGTCTGATGGTGTCAATCTCCCACTTAAAACCTTCATAGCCTTCCTCTGCTCCTTAGGAAATGTTCAAAATCCTGAGCAGTGTCCACAGAGCCCTGCCAACCTTTACCTGAATCTTCCGGTTTCTAGCAGGAAATAGATGGCACACACCAATGGAGTGGACAAAGCAGGTTTAACAAAGGACCGCATGTGAAGCGGGCAGGGTGAAGGGCAACCAACAAAGATGAGGACGTGCCCCAGGGATAGCAACTGGAGGAAGATGCTACTACCCCTTGGCCTGAATCTGTCACAGGAGAGAGTACTTCCTGGAACCTGGGAAGCAGACGAGTGACATATAATACATATAGGTGTATATATGAGCATATGTATGTACATATGATATATATAGTTGCAGAAAACTCTTACAAATGTTTTGCCCCTAAGGAATATTTTCTCTCTGGACAATGGGAAAAAGAGGAAAAACTCTATTTACTGAAATTGTTGCAAATAATTGATGTAGAAAGGGTAACTTCTAGGTCTGAGCTAAGAAAGGTAACTTCTAGGTCCGAGCTGTGCAAGGGACAGAGAATAAAGGGTTAATCACAGTAAAGTAAGGAATCTGTGGAGGAAGGTTCCAAGGAAGGTTCTGTGGAGCAGGCCTTAAAGGAGGTGGCAGATACGAACTTGTAGAGAGAGGCAGGGAGTCCTGGAGAAGGAAAGGGCACACTGGCTCAGGTGCCAAGCAGGGAACCACGTAGGGGCCAACAGACAGCACGCAAAGCCCTACCTCCATTTCACTAGTATTTCCACTTTGGACTATTGAGGAAAGTTCCTCAATTGCGGCTCCTTCTGCAGTTTTTCCCTGCAAATGACAATGGCAAGACATGAGAATCAACACCCACAGTGGCTCAGAGCCCGAGCTCTGGAACACGCTGCCTGGACTCAGATCCTGGCTCCACTTACTGGCTGTGTGGCAGTGGGAACATTATTGTGTTCTGTGGGGCCTCAGTTTCTTCATCTGTAAAAAGGAGCTAAGGGCAGCACCTATCTCATAAGGTTGTTATGCGGATAAAATAAAGATAGATGGATGGATGGATAGATAGATAGACAGACAGATAGATGTTTAACAGTGCTGGCACCTCCTAATTTTCTGTAGATGTTAGTAATAATAACATAAAATACTTTTATTCTTTTGTATAACTTGAAAGCTGCACTAGGTTTTTATAACTGCTTTATTGAGGTATAACTGACATGCAGTACTTTGCATATATTTAAAGTGTACCTTATAAAAAGTTTTGACCTATGCATGCACTCATAAAACATTACCACAATAAAAATAATGAATATACACATCACTCTCAAAAGCTTTCATGTTTCTATGTCCTCCCTCCCACCCCGTGCCACTGTGCAACCACAGGCAAACAACAATCTGCTTTTTGTCACTAGCTTTTTGATTATATGAGGAGCCTATACCGGGATCTTCTGTTCCATTAATCTTATTTGTTGACTTGGACATCAGTACCACCTGTCTTAATTAAAAGAACTTTATAATAACTCTTGAAATCAGTAGTATTAGTCCTGCAACATTGTTCTTTTTCCAAAGTTGTTTTGGCTACTCTAGGCCCTTTTCATTTCCATGTGAATTTTAAAATCAATTTTTCAATTTCTATAAAAATTTGTCCTGAAATTTTGATTGCATTAGTCAATTTGGGAAGAATGAACATTTTGGAAATATTGAGTCTTCAAAAGCATGAACATGGGATATCAAGATATCGCTCCATTTATTTAGATCTTATTTCATTCTCTCAGAAATATCTTTTAGTTTTTAGTGTACACAGGTCTTGAGCATCTTTTGTCAGATTTCTAAGTATTTTGTATATTTGTACTATTATTGTAAATAATATTTATTTCAATTTTTGATTGTTCATTGCTATCATATGGAGATAAAATTGAAATTTGCATATTAATTTTGTATGTATTTAGCAATTTACCAAAGTACTTATTAGTTCTAGTAGCTGTTTTGTAGATTCTAGATGGTTATGTTATCTTCAAATAAAAGAGACTTTTAATTCTTTCTTTCCAAACCAGATGCCTTTTATTTCTTTTCTTGTCTTTGAACTTGCTTGAACCTGCAGTATAATTTTGACCAGAGGTGGTAAGAGCAGACATTCTTGTCTTGTTCCTGACCTTGGTGGAAAAGCATGGAGTCTTTACCATTATGTATGAAGTTAGCTACAGGTTTTTCAAAACTAGCCACTATCAAATTGAAGTTTTCTTCCATTCCTAATTTTCTGAGAGTTTTATGAGGAATGAATGTTTAATTTTCAGATGCCTTTCCTGCAATTATGAGATAAATATATAGGTGTTCTTTTTCAGTTTGTTAATATGGCGAATGACATTACCGTATTTCCCCATGTATAAGACGCACCCTTTTTTGAAAAATTTGGGGTCTAAAACCTGGGTGCATCTTATACAGTGGTTGTAGTTTTTTAACTTGCATTTCCCACTTTTTTTGCGCTTGTCTTTGCACTTATTGTTTCGCACTTGTTACCAGTATATTACGGTAGGTTACGTTTGCCACGTTCTGCCCAGAAATGGCTCAGAAAAGATTTTCATGCAGTGCTGAATTCAAGTTAAAAGTGATCCAGTTTGCAAAAGTGAATGGAAATCGTGCTGCTGAACGTAAGTTTGGTCCTCCTCCAACTGAGAATACAATCGGAGACTGGCTACGGGAAGAAGAAACCCTACTGAAAACGCCACAGCAGAAGAAGGCCATGAGAGGTGCTTCAGGTTCATGAAATGGAATGGACTAAGCATGCGTACACGCACCAGCCTTGCCCAAAAGATTCCTGAAAGCTATGAGCAGAAGGTCTTTGAATTTTATCATTTTGTCATTCAATGTCGGAAGACACATCAGTTTGAGTTGGGACAGATTGCAAATATGGATGAAATCCCCCTTCAATTTGATGTCCCAAGTAACAGAACTGTTGATAAAAAGGGGGTGAAAACTGTAACTGTGAAGACAAGTGGCCATGAAAAGAGCCATTATACAGTTGTTCTAGCTTCTTGTGCTGACAGAACCAAGCTGCCTCCTACGCTGATTTTCAAATGCAAAACAATGGCAAAAGAAGACATTCCTCGAGGAGTGATTGTCCACGTTCATGACAAGGGTTGGATGGATCAGGATGGGATGAAGATCTGGTGTGAAAAAGTTTGGAGCAGGAAACCAGGTGGGCTCTTATGCAAACCTGCCCTATTGGTGCTTGATTAGTTCAGGGCATGCATACCAAAAAACACAAAGAAGATTGCTGCAGAGCAAAAAACAAAACTTGCCATCATATCTGGAGGCTTGACATCCCAGCTCCAACCACTTGATGTCAGCATTAACAAACCCTTCAAAGCTGCCATGAGAGATGAATGGAGCCAATGGATGAAGTCTTCTGGGGACAATTTGACACCAGCAAGAAGCGTGAAGAAACCAACTATAGGAGAAGTTTGTACCTGGGTGAAAAGATCCTGGGATAATATCAAGATTGAGATCATTGTTAAGTCATTTAAGAGGTGTGGCATTTCAAATGCCATAGATGGAACTGAGGACGAGGCATTATAGGAAGACAGTGATTCGTCATCAGACACAGATGAGGACAAGCTAATGGTTGGGAGTTTTGACAGTGATGAGGAGTTGTATGAATTTTATGATGAATAAAACCTGAGCTCAATAACTTTATGTAATACATTTTTTTCAAATTCTGGGCCCCAAAATTAAGGTGCGTCTTATACATGGGGAAATACAGTAATTGATTTTCATATGTTAAACCAACCTTGCATTCTCAGAATAAACCCTACTTGGTCATGATATATGATCATTTTTCTATAATTATTCAATTTATTAAAAACCTTTATTAGAAAATTTCCACTGACATTCATGAAAGCTATTGATCTGTAGTTTTATTTTCTTGTAATGTCTTTTGTTGTGAGAGAACATATTTTAAATGATTTGATTCCTTTTAAAGTTACTGAGACTTATTTTGTAGCCCAGAATATGGTCTAGCCACTTTGGTAAATGTTCCATGTGCATGTAAGAACGTTATTCTGCTATTGTTGAGTACAGTGTTCTATAAGTGTCAATTAAGAAAATTGGTCAATAGTGTTCTTAAATCTATATCCTTATTGGTTTTCTGTCTACTTGTTCTATCAATTATTAAGTGAGGGATATTGAAGTCTCCAAATATAGTTATTTGTCTTTGCAGTTCTATCAGTTTTTGCTTCATGTGTTTCGAAGTTCTGCTATTAAATGAGTAAATATTTAAACTGTTATGTCCTCTTGACCTGTTATCCTTAGTAATAGTCCCTGTTCTGAATCCACTTTGTCTGAAATGAATAAAGCTACTCTAGCTTTCCTTTGATTAATGTTAGCATGTTGTATCTTTTTGCATCTTTAAATTTGAAACTATTGTATCTTTATATTTAAAGTGCATTTTTGTAATCCACATATAACTGAGTCTTGCTTTTTTATCCAACCTATATCTGCTTTATGTTTTCTTTAATTGGGATATTTAGGCCATTTACATAAATGTAATCATTGATATAGTTAAGTTTAAGTTTGTCATCATGCTATTTGTTTTCTATTTGTCCCATCTGTTATTTATTACCCTTTCCCTCTCCCTTTGCCTTCTTTTGGATTAATCATATGTTTTTATGATTCTACTTTATCTTTTCTGTAGGCTTATTAGATACAGCTATCTGGAATTGATTTGTAACTTTAGTATTTTTTAAGACTTTATAGTATGCATCTTTTATTATAGTCTATCTTCAGTTGATATTATGCCACTTCAGGTATAATACAAGAACTTTAAAATAGAATACTTATATTTCTCTTCTCTTGGTTTTTATGCTATTCTTTTCATACATTTTATTTTTACATATACCGTATTTGCCGGTGTATAAGACGACTGGGCGTATAAGACGACCCCCTAACATTTCCACTCAAAATACAGAGTTTGTTATATACTCGCCGTATAAGACTACCCCCTCTTCCGCACACCTTCCACACACCAAATAAAAGGTAAAACAATATCAGATTTGATTTCAACATTTATATTTATATTCAAATGCTTATGACATGCAGGAAAACTGTCACAAGGCTGTATGAAATAAAACATATACATAAATCGCGATTCGCGATTTTGCGCTATCATACTGGGTGTATGGTCGGCTGTGTGCGATTTTGCGAGTGTGGTAAAATCGCATAACAGCAAAATCGCATAACAGCCGAGCATACACCCAGCAGCGCTGCTGATGCCTGAACGGTATGTGGAATGAAGTGGGCGGGCATCGGGAGGCCACTATGGCACGGGGCAAGCACTATGGGCAGTCTATCTGAAGTGTACCTGGCGTATAAGACGACCCCCCCACTTGGAGGCATATTTTTCAGGGCCAAAAAATTGTCTTATACGCCGGCAAATACGGTAAGCCCCATATTATGTTGGGTTTTTAAATTTTATTTAAGCAATTATTTTTTAAAGAGATATAATAAGAACAAAATCTTATACATTTACCCATTTATTTACCATTTATAGTGTTCTTCATTCCTCTGTATAGATCCAGGTTTCCATCTGGTACCATTTTCCTTCTGGCTGAAGGACTTCCTTTAGCATTTCTTATAGTATGAGTCTGCTGGTAATAAATTCTTCCATCTTTTGTGTATAGGCAAAAGTCTTTATTTCACCTTTATTTTTGAAAGATATTTACTAGGTATAAAGTTCTAGGTTGACAGTTTATTTCCTTCCAGTTCTTTAAAGATGTGACTCCACTGTCTTCTTGCTTGCATTGTTTCTAACAAAAAATCTGTTGCCATCCTTATCCTTGTTCCTTTCTTCCCAACTTGTCTTTTGTTCCCTCTGGCTGCTTTTAAGGTATTTCTTTGTACCACTGGGTTTCCACTATTTGATTAGGATTGTCTTTATTGCATTTTTCTTCATGTTTCTTGTGTTTGCTGTTTGTTGAGCTTGTGTCTGTGGGTTTATTGTTCTCATAAAATTCAGAATTTCTTTTAGTCATTATTTCTTCAAATACATTTTTTTGTTCCAATTTCTCTCTCCCCTTTATTATGGACTCCAATTAAATATATATTAAGTACCTGAAGTTATCCCACAGCTCACTGACACATTGATCTTTTTTAAAAAGTCTCATTTCTGTTTCAAGTTCACTATGCTTTTCCTGTAATATCTAATCTGTGGTTAAACTGCTATTGTATTTTTCATCTCATGAATTGTAGTTTTTATCTCTGGAAGTTTTATTTTGGGTATTTTTATATCTTCTATGTCTCTCCTTAACCTATTATAACTATAATTTATATAGTTATAATAACTGTTTTAATGTTCTTGTACACTAATTGTAACATCTTCAGATCTGGATTGGCTTCAATTTATTGAATTATCTCCACTTTACACATCATATGTTTCCAGTTTTTTGAATGCCTGGCAAAGATTTTTATTGGGGAATTGGGAGAGGGGAACAGACAAGTTGCTGTCCTTTGGTTTTTCAGTCTAGTTGTGGAGGATGTTGCTTCACTGGCCCATGTTGGTATTATGATCATTGCGCTCTTCCCAGGTGAGGCAGTCGCTCGCTGGCCATTGGATGGCAGCTCATGGTGGCTTTCGCCCACTGCCGGCTGCTCATGATGGCTGCCGGCCTCTCACGGTGGCTCACGGCAGCCCACTGCAGACCCACTGCAGCCTACCCCATCACCGGCCACTCATGGCAGCCCAGCTCCAGGTCGAGCTGTTGTTCACCATCTTAGCTGTAGAGAGCGCAGTGTCACTGGCCCATGTGGGAACCGAACTGGTGGCCCAATTGCTCAGAGCCCACGCTCCCAAGCCAACTCTTAACCAACTGAGCCACTCGGCCAGCTCCTGCTTGGCAATTTTTTATTGGACTCCAAACATGTGACTTAACCTGTTTGGCTGATAATTTTGTATTCTTAAAAATATTCTTGAACTTTGCTCTGGGACTCAGTTAAGGTACTTGGATGAAGTTTTATCCTTTTCATTCCTGCTTTAAAAATTTGTTAGACAGTACTGGAGCAGTACTCCATCTAGAGCTAATTATTCCCTACTACTGATGCAAGACTCTTGTGTATACTCTCCCAATGCTTGTGAGTCATAAGGTTTTCCAGTCTCGCTGACAGGATCAGGCACTCTTCCCAGCCTTGTATGAGCAATGGGCACTGTTATGCTAATACTTTTGGGAGGTTCTTTCTTCTCCCTGACCCTCAGTATTTTCCCCACATGCATGAGCTGATCAGTACTCAGCTGAATACTCAAGAGTGACCCTTTGCTGGTGCCTAACATCTCTCTTTCTCTGTGCAGCTCCCTCCTCTCTGGTACTATCTTGCAAACCTTAGTGGCTTTAGTCTCATGGACTTACAGATCTGTCTCCTCAACTCAGGAAAACCACTGGGCTCCCACTTGTTTCTCCTGCTCTGTGCTGTGGCCTGGAACTCTCTCAAGTAGTTCAGGGCAATCAGAGGACTTACCTGCTTGTTTCTCATCTCTCAGGCATCACTCTACTTTGTTACCTGACAAGCAGTGTCTTAAAAACTGTTATTTTATATATTTTGGCAACTTTTTGGTTATTTCAGGCAGGACAGCAAATCCAGTTTCTGTTATACTATTGTTTCCAGAAGCAGAAGTCCTTTGCACAATTTTTTTTTATTAATTCCATTCACTAGTTTCATTTCCCTCATATTTCATTTCCCTATGCCATATAGCCTTCTTTTAAAGGTTCAGGTGTCCCTCATTCCCCTCTTCTGAGATGTTTCCATTCTCTTTTTCACATGCTGATTAGGGGGCTTTCCTCTCCCCCAGCATGCCACCACCTCTTGAAGGCTGAGGCTGTGTTTTGGTCTTGTGGGTATTCTTAGCACCTAGGGGAGTGCCTGACCATTGTGAGTGCCAACCTCCATGCAGAGACTAAATCAGCACATGGAATACAGCAGGTTGGGTCCTTTGGTGGTTTGTGGGATAAGAATGCATTTTCCATAGAGACAGTGTGAAAATCCGGAGGATGAGCCAGGTGGCCTTGTGCTAAGGAAAATGTCCTCTTTCCTCCTCTGCTCTCCAAGATTTCCTTTGCATGAGTTGATGGGCAACAGAAACGTTGTTTTGTCCAAGGATGGAAAGGAAAAATAAAAGAGTTGAGGGCTGGAGTCCAGGAAGCAATGACACTGTACCTGCCCCCTCATCTTGAGCTCAGGAATGGGTTCTTGGCCCAGCTGGATGGAAGAGTCAGGAGGACCAGAAGGTGAAGGAGCTGAGTAGTGAAACATGCCTTGGTATTCTGGCCACACACAGTGCTAATGTAGGACCAGGCTGACAACTTTAGACAAGAAGTAAGCCTGGCTAACTGTGGCCTCCTTTGGTATAGGTTTTCCCTTCTTTAGGTGAGGGCGGCAGGAGCAGCACATGCAGAGCTCTATTAATGTCACCTTGGCAGCAGAAGGACATGGGTGGGGGGGGGCTCCTGTTCAGACCAAACAGTAGCTCTCCAGGGAGCTGTGGTGGGCATCTCTGTAGTCTGCAGAGTCCAATCAGGCAGAAAGGAAAACGATGCATCATTTGAGTATATGGACAATGTGTAAATCTCTTCAGAAAGTCTGAACTTTTAAAGTGGCTTTAAACGAGCAGCTGTATCTGTCCCAGGCTCCTGAAATCAGGTAATGAGGTGAAGGAAGGTAGAGAAGGGATGAAATTCCATTCTGACCTGTATTCTTGAAGATATGAGGGAGGCTCTAATTTGTCTGTTTCAAACACGCAGCCTGTTTCCTCTGTGCCTGCTCTCTCCTCAACCTTAGTGCTAGTGGGGTCTTTTCCACATCAGACATTAGAACTTCTCAGCAATGACCCCAGCACCAGGACTGCCCCTGACCCTGACCACACAAGCATTCCCCAGGACTATCCCACGTCCCAGGCACCAGTGAATGACCGTTACCTGGTTGTTTCTGCTTTCCCTGGCCTCTGGCGAGACAGGCTCCTGTGGATCTTTGACTATTTTCTGGAAGTCCTGGCTGCTACTGCTGAGCTCAGCATCTTTGAGACAGAGAATGGCATAAGGACAGAAATCAGGTGATAAATATCTGCAGAGCCACAGGAAATTGGAGACAGCATGGTAATGTGTTTTTAAACTGCAGCATATCTGAAGAATTATTATATTGCAGAGGGCAGCACCATGAGGTGGAAAGAACAGGGTCTTCACATCTCACCCCAACTCTCACCTCAATGTGTGCTCATCCAGAAGATGGAGATAAAATGATGCCAGTGATAGGCCTGGGCCTTGCCTGGCACCCAGGAGGCCCTCCACCTCTGCCAGTTACTAAACTATATGATCCTTTCATAAGAGCCCCCTTTGAAGTTTGCAAACAGCTGACTATCAACTTTCTGGATGCCAGGCTTTGAAATTATTTTAAGGCAGAATGTGGAAAAGACTACAATTAGCTATGTCAGTGCTATCTGAACATTAAATATTAGCAAAAGGGCTGCTTTCCTTTTGAAAATAATGTGGACATGCAGTCTGACAGTGGCCACTATTTTCACTTTTCTACTTTCTAAGCAAGAAGAACTGGAGCTGAGCTTTATTGTCTTTAATATGTCCTGGAAAGTCAATAATCATGGTAGTGTTTATGTATTTAACCTTCACTAAAAATTACAGTAGAAAAGAATTTTTCCCACTTGGTCTATAAAGCTCCTTTTCCCCTTCGTGCTTCTCGGCCACCTTCCTCTTTTTCCTTTTCTCCTGCCTGTCTCTCTTCTGTCAGTCTTTCTCCTCCCCACCCTTCCCCCTCCCTCTTCCTCTTCCCCAGTCTTCCCCACTGTCTCTCTCTCTCCCTGTTCCTCCTCTCTCCCCACCCCTTCCTCCTCGTCTCTGGCTCACCCAGTGCCTGCTCTGTTGGGGGATTCTCAGCCATGACATCTGCTTGCAGCCTTTGGGCCTTAGCTCAGAGCAGCCTGGGACACTGTGTCCAGGGGCTGCCCCTCCTTGGAGTGCTGCCACAGATGCAAGAGGGACGGTGGCCCTGCTGGAGGCTCAAGGGATGCTGCTGCCAGCATGGGCCTGCTGCTCTGTCTACCTTTCTAACCTTTCTAACTGTCACGGCAGATGCTGTGGGGCTAGGAGCAGCCTCCATCCTTTCTGTTTCCTCCTCTCCCACTGTGCTCTAGCACCTGCCAGCGCAACTGCCGTGCAGATAGCTCTCAACCCCAAACCTCTCAACCCCATCTTCTGGCAAAGATGGAGGTGAATGACAGAGAATGGAATTCTAAGAGAAAAATTAGATGCTCAGGGAGGTGAAAAGGGCACGTATAAGGATGAACATAATGTTGAAGGTACCATGAGAGAGACTCACATCCCAACATAAGGAGTAGTTCTTTTGGAGAGAAAACGTCATAAGAGAGAAGCAAAGCACTTAGAGTCCCTCTTCTGAAGAAAGATGCTTTGGGGAGAATAAAATGTATCATGTCTCTATTTTCTGAATATGCCTTGCTCCCTGCAAAACTTTCCAGATAGTCCACATGGGGTTTCCAGCAGTCTCATGAGGACAAGAGCAGCATGTTTTTTAGGTTAATTTACTTTGTTATTAGGATATAAAACACATATAGTAAAGTGCATGGAATTCTGTATGTATCTATGCCCACATAAAAATCACCCAAATGAAATCTAAAGCATTTCCAATGTCCAGAAGCTTCCACTTATCCCTTGTTCAGCTAATATACCTCTTAATGGTAGCTGCTCTTCTGACTTCTACTATCATTGGTTCATTTTGCTCAGCAGCAAACTTTTTGAATACACACACACACACACACACACACACACACACACACACTCCTCAGGAGTGCCAAAAAATGTGTACACATTTTAAGAGACATATACATACTTAAGAGGTGTTTTTTGGCACCCTCTGTATATGAGGTTGCACAATTAAGTTAGCGAACTTGTTGCAATGATGTTGCTAGCCTTTTTTGGTATCAGAGAGATGATTCATTATGAATTTGTACCAACTGGAGAAGCAGTTAACCAAGTTTACTATTTGGAAGAGCAGAAAAGGCTGTGTGAAAAAGTTAGGCAACCTGAACTTTTCACCAACAATTCATGGCTCTTGCATCACAACAATGCACCAGCTCACACGGCACTGTCTGTAAGGGAGTTTTGAGCCAGTAAACAAATAACTGTATTAGAACACCCTCCCTACTCACCTGAGCTGACCCCCAATTACTACTTTCTTTACCCGAAGATAAAGGAAGTATCGAAAGGAAGACATTTTGATGACAGTTAGGACACCAAGGGTAATATGATGACAGCTCTGATGGCCATTCCAGAAAAAGAGTTCCAAAATTGCTTTGAAGGGTGGACTAGGCACTGGAATTGGTGCATAGCTTCCCAAGGGGAGTACTTCGAAAGTGACAGTAATGATATTCAGGTATGTAGCATTTTTTCTAGGATGAGTTCGCGAATTTAATTGTCAGGCCATATGTGTGTGTGTGTGCGCGCGCGCGCGCGTGTGTGTGTGTATCAATAACTCTTTATTCTTAAGCTGCACTTTACTTTTTAAAAAAAAGATAGTCTTTTCTTATTTTGAGTTTTAAATCTGAAGGACTATAAAAAAGACAACTAAAATAAAACTGGACCTTCATTGTGCATATATTTCTTTTATAATTAGGATAAAATTACTAAAAAGTCAGAAAGAATGGATTAGATTTGCAATGCACTAATAATCCTGGAGACTTCACTGCTTGACAGTCTAATGTTCATGGGACAATTACCAACTACAACGACTAATTGTCTTGGCTAAAGTGTCACAGGATGTTGCAGCTTATTAAGCAGCTGCCACGCTCTTCCTGAGGTGGCTGCATTTCAGAACTGGGTGAGGTGACGCTCTATCTCTTTTTCCTGTGTCTCTGTGGTTTTGTGAAGTTAAATTAGTTAATGTTCATATATGCCCTGATATCCTCAAATGTGAGGTACTATCCCAGGAAAAAGTTGAGAAGTGGTATTATATAGCTTAGAACTAAAACCACGATTGAGGCTGCAAATTTAATTGTTATTTTATTGTTTACACCACCTACCTAGCTTAGAAGTCATGAACCAGTGCTTTTTTCTAGTGAGAGCGAAGGCAAAATTTGCTAGGTTTTTTTTGGGGGGGGGGATTGGGGAGGGGAACAGACAAGTTGCTGTCCTTTTGTTCTTCAGTCTAGTTGTCGAGGGCGTTGCTTCATTGGCCCATGTTGGTATTATCATTGCGCTCTTCCCTGGGTGAGGCAGTCACGGCCGGCCATTGGACGGGTGCTCACAGTGGCTCAAGGCAGCTGGCGAAAGCTCATGCCCGCTGCTGGCCAGCCCCACTGCAGCATACACTGTCGCCTGTGACTCACGGCAGCCCAGCTCCAGGTCGAGCTGTTGTTCACCATCTTAGCTGTAGAGGGCACAGCGTCACTGGCCCTCATGTGAGATCTGAACTGGGGCCCTGCTGCTCAGAGCTGGCATCCCAAGCCAACTCCTAAGCAATGCGCCACTAGGCCAGCCCATGCTAGGACTTTCTTTTTCTTTTTCTTTTTTTTTTTTTTAAGCAGAGCCATCCTGCTACCTGTTGGCAGCTCAGCGGCTGCTCAGCTCGGGCCGGGAATCGAACCGCTGTTGCTCAGAGCTCAAACCCTTGAGCGAGCTCTTAACCAACTGAGGACTTTCTAAGTGAGACTGCTTATCTGAAGTGGGTTTACCACAAAACTAATAAAGCCAGAGGTCCAGGCTCCCCAGTACAGCTCCCACTTGTACGGGTCCCTCCTGATGCACAACTACTATTGCATTCATAATTTTGCATTCTTTTTCTTAAAGAGGGCTCCCAACTTGTATAGACTTTAGGTCCCACAAGACCTGGGTATGCCCTGCTCTTTACTAATGGGAATAATACATAGGGAAAGTGAAATAATATATTTTAAAGACATTAGGAAAAAATAATAGTATACAACCTGGTATTTTTTACATTTATTTGAAATATCAACCAAAAGCCCAGCAAGATTTTTTTGTAAAATTAAATACACTGATAATAAAAGAGTAAATGTGGAGAAATAGGTAGTCAACAAAATTTTACAAAATAAGAACAAAGAGTAGGCCAAATTTCCTAATGAATACTAAGACATATTATAAAGCCATATTATTAAAACATTTTATTGGAGTAGGAATAGAACAGAATGGAATCAAGAAAAGAGCCAGACAATTATGAAATGTTGATACATGCTAAATGTGGCATTTTGAATTGGTGGGGAAAGAATAAGTTTTACAACAAAGAGTGCTGCTTACCCATATGGCAAAAAATTAATTTGATCCTCTATTTCATACAGTACACAAAAATAATCTGCAGATACATTAACAGCCTAAAAACACTTTCAAAAATAGTTTAAAATTACTAGAAAAAGATATAGGAGAATATCTCTATTATCTTGGTGGTGGAAAATTCCTTCCTTAAAAATGCAAAAGGCAAAAGTCATAAAAGAAAGATATTGACATATCTGACCACATCAAAATCTGAGTTATGATAAAGTATCACTAAAAAGTATTTTTTAAAAAAGATAGATATATGGAAAAAATAATTGCAACACATATAATAGTCCAACAATTGAATTCCTGTTAAAACAAACAACCCAATAGGCAAAGGGCATGAATGGACAGGAAATATAAATGACCAATAAACACACAAAAGTGTTCAATCTCAATAATACTTGGAGAAATAAAATTGAAACAATCATATCTCCTTTCATATCTATCATATTGGCAAAAGTTAAAAATACTGTTAACACTAAGTATTAGGGAACTAGGAAAAGCTTTGGAGGAAGGTCGCTGATATGGCCACATTTGGTTTCAACATGAGTGTTTCCAAGCTCAGCAGGAAAAATTCTGGGAATATAGCTTGTGAAAACTCTTGCAAGGGGCTCAAGGAGACATGCACAGGGT
Source organism: Hipposideros armiger (assembly GCF_001890085.2). Lineage (NCBI taxonomy): Eukaryota > Metazoa > Chordata > Mammalia > Chiroptera > Hipposideridae > Hipposideros > Hipposideros armiger. The sequence goes on along the minus strand of NW_017731545.1, from coordinate 1,764,317 downwards.
GTTTATTGCAGCACTGTTTGCAATAACAAAATTACAGAAACAAATGTTTAAGGACAAATGTGGCACATTCCATACAGTATATACTACCCAGAAGGTAAAAGAAGTGTCTTGGACCTGTGCATATCAACATTATTAGATCTTAAAAAGTTGAATTTCAAAACATCACATACCCAAGAGACACCATTTATACAGAAAACACTGCTACAAAATGGTAGTATCTTTTCTATGAATACATGGACTTCATATAAAAGCATAAAAAAGAGGTCTGGATGGATACACACTCACATTATAACAATGGCTATTTCTGAGGAGAAGGAGAACCAGGCTTGGATGTTGATCAAAGGGAACTCAACTTTAATTGCATTATCCTGTTTTTAAAGGAGGACAGTTTCATGTATTACTAATGCAATTAAGATCCCAAAAGAATGTCTAACGATAAAAGTAAATTTCTATCTTCAAAATATTAAAAAATAGCCTTTTTGTTTAGTATTATTTTATGGGTGACTTCAGAAAAAAAAATGACAGATAAATTTAAGTCACTCAGTTTTAAGAAGAGGAAAGAGGAAAGATTAGATGTTCAAGTTAAATCATTCTTTCAACTGAAATTCAATGGAGGACAATGAGTTGTAGGCACTCAATTAGGTACCAGAAGTAAATAATAAATAAGGTGTAGTCCTTCCTGTTCTAAGAGGTTCGCCACTGATCAGGGTATACAGGCATACACACACACACACACACACACACACACACACACACACAAACACATACACCCTAACTATCACATTGAGTGTTCATTTATTTATTTATTTTTATTTTTATTTTTTTTAAGATTTTTATTGGGGAATTGGGGGGATGGGAACAGTGCTGGGGAATTGGGAGAAGGGGAACAGACAAGTTGCTGTCCTTTTGTTCTTCAGTCTAGTTGTGGAGGACGTTGCTTCACTGGCCCAAGTTGGCACCATCATTGTGCTCTTCCTGGGTGAGGCAGATCAGTCGCCGGCTTCTGGACAGCTGCTCACTGCGGCTGCTGGCCGCTCACGCTGGCTGCTGGCTACATACGGTAGCCCATGGCAACCCACTGCCACAGGGGCTGCAGCCTACGCCATCGCAGGTGACTCATGGCAGCCCAGCTCCAGGTTGAGCTGTTGTTCAGCATCTTAGCTGTGGAGGGCAGTGTCACTGGCCCTCATATGTGGGATCCGAACAAGGTCCTCTGGCGTCCCAAGCCAGTTCTTAACCATCGCACCACTTGGCTGGCCCAAGTGTTCATTTATTTATTCATTCATTCATTTAAAATTTATACTTCACACCTACCATCTGGTACACAATAACATTCTAGGTATTGGGGATTTAGCAATGAACAAGACCAACTTGCAATGCCCAAGTAAATGGGAAAATACTAAGTTATGATAGATGGCATGTAGAAAATAAGACCTAGAGAGCTGCTTTAGGTTGAGTGGTTAGAGAAGTCCTCTGGACACTCAGGCTGAGACCTGAAGGATAAGAAATAGCATAAAAATAAAAGAGAATGGAAACAATAAGCACAAACAACTCTTTCAAGGAGTTTTGTTGGTGAGTGAAGATGTCCTTATTTCTTGACATGTTTTCCTTCCTTGGTTCGCCTCTGGACCTTTATGTTAGTTTCCTGTGGCTGCTGTAACAAAGTACTATTCAGTTGATGGCTTAAAACAACAGTAATGTATTCTCTCACAGTTCTGGAATCCAGAAATCCAAAATCAGTATCCTGGGAAGAAATCAAGGTGTCAATAAGGCCATGCCCCCTCTGGAGGCTCTAGGAGAGAATCCATTCCTGCCTCTTCAAGCTTATGGTGGTTTATGGTGGATGCTGGCATTCCTTGCCATGTGGCCACATCACTCCAATCTCTGCCTCTGTGGTCACATGGCCTCCTCCTCTTCTGTCTGTGTTATCTCCCTCTGTCTCTCTCTCATAAGACACTTGTGATGGCATTTAGGGGCCCTCAAATAATCTAGGATAAACTCCTTATCTCAAGATCCTTAATCACACCTACAGAGACTCTAAAACTAAGGTAACATTTGCAGGATCCAGGGATTAGGATGTGGACATCTTTTGGTAGGTCATATTTCAGTCTACCTCAGTAGGCACTGGTTGCTGACTGAGTGCTATGTATCCATCCAAATGCTTACGAGGAAGGTCAAACTCAACTTGCCCAAATCAGAAATCATGGTATCTCCATCAAATAATACATTCACTGTTATTATTCCCATCTTGCAAAATGGTTCCACTATCCAACCAGTTTCTGAAGTCATCCTTGATATTTCCCCTTTCTGCAAATTTTCATTCCCGTATGCAGTAAAACATCAAGTTCTATCAATCCTCCAAAATATCTCCCAGATTCATCCATAACCACTGTTCTGGTTCAGTCACTCCTCATCTTTTTCTTGGACACTCTATTGGCCCTTGGAAAGTCTTCCTGTGAACTGGAAATTGACCATGTATCCTTTCTAATTAAAGATTCCTAGTGGTTCATCATCAGGTATGTTGTAATTAAATGAAATCTAAACCCTTTTACAAGATACGCAAGGCTTTGATTGCCTTGCCTCAATCTCCTGTCCTTGCTTCATGTTCTGTTACTCCCTCACTTCGTGCTTCACAACAGTGAACTTGTACTTTCCCCTAACAACCCATGGTCTCTAATACCTCCTTATTTTGCACATTTTGTTTCCTCTGTCAAGGAAATCTTTCTGCTTATTCACCTAGAAAGCTCAAATTTGTTTTTGAAATTTTAAATCAAAACCTTTCTTTTCTGTGAAGTCTATGCTGATGCTCTCAAGATGACTTAGGTTTTATTCTGCTATGGTCCCACCACAATTTTTTTATCCTTCAGGACAATTCTCTTATTGTAAATTCATTTGTCTTGTATGTTTATCCTGCCATTAGATAGTACTAGACTCACCATACACTAGACTAGGCTCCTAAACCTATGGGATATACTCAGTATTTACTGAATGACCAAAAGAACAGCAAAAGGCTGATAATAAAGTCCACAATTATTCAAAGAAAAACACTAGGCAGGCTGCATGAAAGGAGGACAAAGGGATTTTTTCATATTTTTCAAGGAAACTCCTCCCACCTGGACAGCAGTGCAGACTTCAAGCCATAAAGTATGAAAAACTTGAACTTAGTGCACTGGTAATTCCCAGATCACTGTCTTGAGAGGAGACTAACGGTTTTAGCCTCCTCCAGGCTACACTGGAGTCTGTACCTCTTTATGACAGGAGAAAGAAGGCCATGACAAAAATCATCAGCATTATTTTTTGTGTGTGTGTGTGTGAGAACATGGGTTGCCATGATTTTTCACCCTCCCTGTATTTAGGTCCTTTGCCATGTAGTGTCCTGTCACTCTGATTATGGGCTTAGCAATGTGACCTGCTTTGGATTATTAGTGACATGAGTTAGTTCAAAGCCTAAATTTCAAGGGCCTTGTGTGTTTCCATTCAATCTCCTGCACCTCTTCTGTCACCATGAGAACATTCCCAATGTAGCCTGGTAAAGGAAAGAAGCATGTGAAGCAGAGCAAAGGCCAGCCTAGACTGGCCAACAGACAATCAACCCCAAGACCTGTGAGAAGACCCAGCCAAGATCAGCACAGCTGCCCAGCTCACCCCAACTGCATGAGCAAAACATCCTTATTGTGGTATGCCACTGTGGTTGTTTGTTAGCAGTATATTTGTGGCAATGAATTATGGAAGCAGTCACAAAACATAATAGAGAGAATAGACCAAATCCTGAAGCTACTTCTTTGAAAATGCGAATTCAATTGACTGGTGAGATTAAGAAAGAAAAACAAAAATAAATAACTCTATGAATGAAACATTGGGAACATATATAAAGTAAAATGGTAGATATAAACCCATAAGAGCATTAAATATAAACTGTCTAAATAAAAAACAATGGTTGTCACACTCAATTAAAAACAAGAACATCATTTAGAATCAAAGGACAGATAAAGAATTTCCCAGACAAGACAAAGCTAAAGGAGTTCATTACTACCAAACCAGTATTACACGGAATATTAAAGGGACTTCTTTAAGTAGGTAAGAAGAGATAAAAAATACGAATGAGAAAATATAGGAAAGAAAAAATTCTCACTGACAAAGGTGAAACACTTAGTAAAAGCACTGGATCAACTAACTATAAGCTAGTATAAAGGTTAAAAGGCAAAAGTAGAAACATCATACGTAATTATGACAATAAATTAAGGGATACACACAAATACACAAGAAGTAAAAAATAATGACAAGGGCCATGTGGCAGAGAACCATAACTGCAGGTAGACCTGAGGGTGGCTTTTAGCCAGCAGATAGACACAAGGAAGTGAATTCTGCTAACACCCTGAATGAGCCTGACAGCTGCTGATTCTTCCCAGTTAAACCACCAGATGAAAACAGCCTGGCTGACACCTTGACTGCAGTTTTGTGCGACAGCAGAGAATCCAGCTACGCCATGCCCAGATCCTTAACTCATGGCAACTGTGAAGTAATAAATGTGTATATTGTTTAGAAAATAATAATAATGATGACAAAACATAAATGTGGAGAGGCCAAGTAAAAATCATAGTGATTTTAGAATGAGTTTGAACTTAGGCAACCATCATTTTAAAATATACTGCTATAAACACAGATTGGTATAGATGAAGTGCATAGTAACCACAAACCAAAAATCTACAACAGATATACAAGAAATAAATAGAAAGGAATCTAAATATAACACTATAGAAAGTCATCAACATACAAAAGAAAAGAACAATAAAATAAGAAAGGAACAGACAAGAACTATAAAAACAATCAGAAAACAATAAAATGACAATAAATACATACCTATTAATAATTACTTTAAATGTAAATGGACTACATGCTCAAATCAAAAGATATAGGGTGGCTGAATTGACAAAAAAAAAAAACAAAACCCAAGGCCCTTACATATGCAACCTACAAGAAACACACTTCAGATTGTAAGACACACAAATAGAAAGTAAAGGGATGGAAAAAGGCATTTCACACAAATGGAAATGAAAAAACGAAAAAGGCTGGAGTAGTGATACTTACATCAGACAAAAAAGATTTTAAAAAGAGGGCTGTAACAAAAGACAAAGAAGGACATTTCATAATGATAAAGGGATCAATCCAACAAGGGGATATAACTCTCATAAACATCTATGCACCCTATTGTTCTGTACACCTGAAACTAACAATAAAAAAAATAAATTAAAAAACAAACAAACAAACAAAAAAACATCTATGCACCCAAGGTAGGCACACTTAAATATATAAAGCAACTATTGACAAACATAAGGGAGAGATTGACAGTTAAATACAGTCATAGTAGGGATGCTAACACCATTGACATCAATGGATAAATCATCCAGATGGAAAATCAACAGGGAAACAATGGTCTTAAATGATATTGGGCCAGATGGATTTAATCAATATTTTAGGATATTTCACCCCAAAGCAGCAGAATATTCATTCTTTTCAAGTGCACTTGAAACATTTGCCAGGATAGAACACACATTAGGCCAAAAAAACAAGTCTCAATAAATTTAGAATGAAATCATATCAAGTATCTACTCTGATCACAAGGTTATGAAACTAGAACTCAATTACAAGAAGAAAACTGAAAAACACACACACAATGAGACTAAATGACATGTTACTCACAATGATTAACAATGAAATCAAGGAAGAAATAAAAACATACCTTGAGACAAATGCAAATGTAAACACTATGACCCAAAATTTATGCAACACAGCCAAAGGAGTTCTAAGAGGGTAATTCATAACAATATTGGCCTGCCTCAAGAAACAAGATAAATATCAAATAAACAGTCTACCTTACACCTAAAGGAACTAGAGAAAGAAAAACAAACAAAGCCCAACGTGAGAAGAAGGAAGGAAATAAAGATCAGAATCGAAATAAAGTAGAGGCTAAAAAAATACAAAAAATCAATGAAACCAAAAGCTGATTCTTTTAAAGGTAAATAAAATTGATAAACTTTTAGCCAGACTCATCAAGAAAAAAAGAGACAGCACCCAAATAAATAAAATCAAAAGTGAAATGGAGAAGTGACAACCAACACCACAGAAATACAAAGTATTATAAGAAAATGCTATGAACAATCAATCATATGCTAACAGATTGAACCTGGAAGAAACGGATAAATTCCTAGAAACACACAATCCCCCCAAGGCTGAATCAGGAAGAAATAGAATATCTGAACAGACCAATAACTACTAACAAAATAGAATCAGTAAAAAAAAAAAAAAAAACTCCCGACAAAAAAAGCCCTGGACCAGATGGTTTCATAGGTGAACTTTACCGTACATTCAAAGAATTACTACCCATCCTTCTCAAACTATTCAAAAAATTGAAGAGGAGGGAAGCCTCCTCAATTCATCTTATTAGGCCAGCAATTCCCTAATACCAAAACCAGCAAAAGACACTAAAAAAAAAAAAATTAGATGCCAATATCCCTGACAAACATAGATATAAAAAAAATCCTTTACAAAATATTAGCAAACCAAATTCAGCAATACTACTGGGTTGTCAGAAAAGTCATGAAGCATTTTTACCATGAAACACAGAAAAAAATACATCATGACTTTTCCGACAGCCCAATATAAAAAGATCATATAGGACTTCCAGTAAGATGGCAGAATAGAAAGACACTGTGCAATTGCCTCCCAGGATCACACCAAAACTATAAATAATTTATACAACATTCAACCTTGGAAGACCCCTGAACACTAGATGAACAGAACCTCTAAACAAAGGACTTAAAGAGGAGGCCACGTCGAGTCTGGTAGGAGGGGCGGAGACGAGAGAGGGCAAACCCTGTGAGGGACACCTCAGCGGTGGGGAGGCTTCTCCGGTTGGGGGAGAGACCCTCCGTCCTCACACCGTGCTCACCACACCAGAGTTACCCTGCTGGGAAGAGAAGTTCTATGATAGTAGAAATTTGTGAGGACTATCTATGCTCAACTTGGTGAGGCTGAAGGCGGCTAGAGAACCAGTGGAGCCGGAACACGGACTCACCTGCTGGTGAGCACTCACCCAGACCCTAGTGGAGGGAGTAGCTGTGTGAAGGGGCCCAGGAGCCTGTGGGGGGACTGAACTGAGCACCTTTGGCACAGGAGCTGGAGGTTTTGGGACCATTGTTCCCCTAGTGTGGAGCTTGCACACGAGTAGTGCACAGGAGGGCACCATTTTTTTCAGGGCTGGGCCCTCTTACAGAGGGTCAGGTCCGAGACTGCATTGGTCTGGTGGAATTGGTGCAGGAGTGCGTGTGTGCATGCATGAGCATATGGCCTTGGATCCCCACTCTCTGCACTGCTTGTGCTGCATAGCCAGGGAAACGCCTGACAGGCACACTCTGGCTCCAACAGGCTGCTCATTGAGATGCTGGAGTGCCCAAGTCGCATTGGGTCCCCGCTCTCCACACTACACATGCAGAGTTGCCAGGCTGGCGATTGGCTGTCAGGCTGCTCGGCCTGATCTGCAGGTGGCTAATGGGGATAGGCTGAGACTGGGAGTTTTCCTGGGAGTGTTGGGCCATGAGCTGTGTACCTGCGTGATCCGGCTGGGGCTTTCGTGGCGAGTTTGTGGGCTGGTTGCCAGTGCAGGAGTGCATGCTGCTCTGACTAGGTGGGGACCACTGACCACACCCCGTGGTGCGTTGGGGGCTTGCCCCGCCCACCTAGAGCTGTGTTGCCAGGGGCACCCTGAGTCCCTGGTGCCTGGCCCCCACCTCCCCAGGCCACAGAGGGTTTTTTGCAGCAGCAGACAGCCTGCAACAACCTGTGAGGCTTTTTGGTGGTAAGCACGGATCCAGAGCACACAGCTGCTAATTGCGAGAAGCTCACTGCAAGCCTGAGAGGGAGGCTGGCACATGATACGTTGATCCCTTCCTCCCAAAATAGCTGGTGCAGAGTCGCACAGAGACTCTGTTGCTGAGCAAATGGTCTGCAGATTAAAATGGGTGAAGAGCCCTTTTTTCCTTTTCTTTTAAAATCTTTTTCCCTTCCCCCCCTTTTTTCTTTATTATTATTATTATTATTATTAGTGTTATTTTCTTTCTCTTTCATCTTTTTGTTCCTTTTCCTTCTTTTCTTTCATCTGTTTTTTTTTGTCGTTGTTTCTCAGACTTCTTTATCTGGATATTGCTTTTGTCATTGTTTTTCTGTCTTGTTCTCCTGTTTTTGTGTCTCTATTATATACTTTTGTTTTTCCTGTCTGATCATTGCTTATCAAGTTTCTGTGGGAGTGTATTTGTTTTTTGGTGTTGTTGGGTTGCATTGCTTTGTTTTTCTTTTATGAAATGGACATGGACCTGCACTGGTCTAGGAGCTGAGACTACCCTGAATTTGTAGAAACCACTCACCACAGCCTTTACGCACCTGTAACACCACCTCGCCCACCTACAGCTGCATTGCCAGGGACAATTTGGGTGCCGGGGTGACTGGCCCCATCCACATCCCCACAAACTGTGGAAGAGGCTTTATACAACAGAAGGTGGTCAGCAGAGCGCTGGGGTCATCTTCGTGGTGTTCAGTGACCACAAACCTGCACCACAGCCACTCGGGAGCAGGTTTCATGAATCTGTGAACATGAGGTAGAGGCTGGCTGTAGTGAGTGACCTTGGGAAGCTATAGGAAAGGGTCATAGGCCACGTATTGGTGTAAGACCTGAATCTGCATTAATGTCTTGAAAACTACCAATCATGTCACATAACTCACTTGAACTCCATCCTGCCAAGCTAGTACCACACCACAACACCAACTCAAATAGCCAGACACATGCCCCTAAAGAGCCTCTTTCAATAGGTGGGCCTTACCAGCATCTGACAGGTGGAAACAGGCCTAGGGGGTCCTGGGCATTTTCCTAAACTGCTTCAGGACCAATATAGGGGGCAGCCAGCTTCAGTTCACACAGAGACCATCCCCACATGACCCCAGGTCCAGCATGGGCAGCAGCCAACTGCGTACAGCTTTGAGGCACCTACCAGGTAGCTACGGACTGGGAACAGGCAAGTCTCAAACGGTTCTGAGTGGGAGCCCCCCCTAAGAGACACCAGAACCAATACATCCAGAGACCAGTGTTAGACCAAAACCAGAGTACTACCTGGTTGAACCTACAAGTGGCACCCTCGAAGGACATTTCCACAGGCACAAGAGACCACAGTGGCCAAGCCTCCTCTGAGGGAATAACCTCCACACAGCAACTCATACACTGTGAACAGAGCTATATCTCTTAGCTAATCAGTCTGAGGGTCAATCCCACCCTCTGACAAGCCAAAAGCAATTAAAAAGCAACTTCAACAGCAACACCTCTGGAACACACGGGACATGAGAATACAGAGGCTGTGCAATCCAAATATAAAGGACACATACTACAAGAGCACTCAGCAATGACTGAGAAGCATAGGTGATCTATCTAATGCATCGAAACAATCACAGAGCAGCAGCCAGAATGAAACAAAGAAACATGTCTCAAGTAAAAGATCAGAAGAAACTTCCAGGAATGGAACTAAATGAAACAGAGGTATCCAATCTTTCAGAGACAGAGTTTAGAACACTGATGATAAGAATGTTTATGGAACTTAGTGAGGACATAAAGAAGGATAGAGAAATCATAAAAAAACAACTAGGTAGACTTAAAGAATAAAATAACTGATATGAAGAACACATTTGAAGGAATTAGATTAGATGAAGCAGAGGATCGGATCAGCGATTTAGAAGACAAAATAGCAGAAAACACCCAGTTGGAACAACAAAAAGAAAAAAGAATGAAAATAGTTTAAGAGACCTGTGTGGGACAACCTGAAGTGCAACAACATACTCATCATAGGAATACCAGAAGGAGAACAGAAGAAGCAAGGGATCGAGAATATATTTGAGGAAATAATGACTGGAAACTTCCCTATCCTGGTGAAGGAAATTGACATACAAGCCCAGGAAGTGCAGAGAGTTCCAAACAAGCTGAACCCAAACAGGTCCACACCAAGACACATCAAAGTTAAAATGGCAAAGGTTAAAGAAAAAGACAGAATCCTAAAAGCAGCAAGAGAAAGACAGCAGGTTACATACAAAGGAATTCCTATAAGACTAACAGCTGACTTTTCCACACAAACTCTGCAGGCCAGAAAGGAGTGGCAGGAAATATTCAAAGTGACGCAAAATAAAGGCCTACAACCAAGATTGTTCTACCCAGCACGGCTCTCTCTTAAAATTGAAGAAGAGATAAAGAGCTTCTCAGAAAAGAATAAACTTAAGGAATTCGTTACCACCAAGCCAGCACTGCAGGCAATTTTAAAAGTGCTTTTTTAAACAGAAGAAAGGGGAAAACAAGCTAACCAAGGAAGACCAGAAAAACAAATAACAAAATGTCAATAAATATGCACCTATCAATAACCACTTTAAATGTGAATGGCTAAATGCTCCAATCAAAAGACATAGAGTAGCTGAGTGGATAAGAAAACAGGACCCATGCATATGCTGTTTACAAGAGACTCATCTCAGATCAAAAGACACACACAGACTGAAAGTCAAGGGAAGGAATAAGATATTTCATGCAAATGGAAATGAGAAAAAACTGGAGTAGCAATACTTATTTCGGACAAAATAGACTTTAAAATGAAGACTACAATGAAAGACAAAGGAGGGCATTACATAATAATAAAGGGATCGATCCAACAAGAGGACATAATCCTAGCAAACATCTATGCACCCAACATAGGAGCTCCTAAATATATAAAACAGATTTTGACAGACATAAAGACATAGATCAACAGTAACACTATCATAGTAGGGGACTTCAACACCCCGTTGTCACCAATGGACAGATCAGACAGAAGATCAACATGGAAACAGTGGCCTTAGATGACACGTTAGACCAGCTGGATTTAATTGATATTTTTAGAGCATTTTACCCCAAAGCAACAGAATATACATGCTTCTCAAGTGCACATGGAACGTTTTCCAAGATAGACCACATGTTAGGACACAAAACAAGTCTCAATAAATTTAAGATTATTGAAATCATATCAAGCGTCTTCTCCGACCACAATGCTATGAAACTAGAAATCAATTATAAGAAGAAATCCAGAAAGCACACAAATACATGGAGGCAGAATAACATGCTACTAAATAGCGAGTGAGTCAAAAATGAGATCAAGAAGGAAATCAAAAGCTATCTTGAGACAAACAAAAATGAAAACACAACAACCCAAAATCTATGGGATGCAGCAAAAGCAGTCCTAAGAGGGAAATTCATAGCAATGCAGGCCTATCTAAAGAAACAAGAACAATCTCAAATCAACAGACTATCTTTACACCTAAGGAAATGGGAAAAAGAACAGCAAAACAAGCCCAAAGGAAGTACAAGGAAGAAAATAATAAAGACCAGAGCAGAAATAAATGAAATAGAGACCAATGAAGCAATGCAAAAGATCAATGAAAGCAAAAGATGGTTTTTGAAAAGATAAACAAAATCGACAAACCCTTAGCCAGAGTCACCAAGAAAAAGAGAGAGAGGACCCAAATAAATAAAATGAGAAGTGAAAGAGGAGAAGTGACAACAGATACCACAGAAATGCAGACAATTGTAAGAAAATACTACGAGTAATTATATGCCAACAAATTCAACGATTTGGAAGAAATGGATAAATTTCTAGAAGCATACAAGCTACCAAGTCTGAACCAAGAAGAAACAAAAGCTGAACAGACTCATTACTAATAAAGAAATTGAATCAGTAATCAACAAGCTTCCAACAAGCAAAAGTCCTGGACCAGGTGGCTTCACAGGTGAATTTTATACAACATTCAAAAAAGAATTAATAACTATTCTCAAACTATTCCAAAAATACAGAAGGAGGAAAGACTCCCAAGCACATTTTATGAAGCACTATTACTCTGATCCCAAAATCAGACAAAGATATTACAAAAAAAGGAAACTATGGGTCGATATCCCTAATGAACAAGATGCAAAAATCCTCAACAAAATGCTAGCAAACAGAATTCAGCATCACATTAAAAAGATCATACACCACGATCAAGTGGGATTCATTCCTGGTATGCAAGGTTGGTTCAATATCCACAAATCAATCAACGTAATACACCACATTAACAAAATGGAAAATAAAACTCACATGATCATATCAAGAGATGCAGAAAAAGCATTTGACAAAATCCAGCAGTATTTATGATAAAAACTCATAGCAAAGTGGGAATAGAGGGATCATATCTCAACATAATAAAGGCCACATATGATAAGCCCACAGCAAACATAGTACTCAATGGGGAAAGGCTAAAAGCTTTCCCCTTAAGATCAGGAACAAGACAAGGCTGCCCACTGTCACCACTTCTATTCAACATAGCTCTAGAAGTCCTAGCCACAGCAATCAGAGAAGAAAATGAAATAAAAGGCATCCAAATCAGTAAGGAGGAAGTAAAATTGTCATTATATGCAGATGACATAATACTATATATAGAGAATCCCAAAGACTCCACCAAAAAACTGCTAGAACTTATAAACGAACTTAGTAAAGTAGCAGGATACAAAATTAACATTCAGAAATCAGTTGCATTTGTTTACAAAAATAATAAACTATCAGAAGAAACCAGGAACTCAATCCCATTTACGATTACTTCAAAAACAATAAAATACCTAGGAATAAATTTAACCAAAGAAGTAAAATACCTGTACTCAGAAAATGATAAGACGCTGAAGAGAGAAATCAAAGAAGATACAAATAAATGGAAATACATACCATGTTCATGGACAGGAAGAATTAATATAGTTAAAATGTCAATACTACCTAAGGCAATATATAGATTCAATGCAATTCCTATCAAACTACCAAGAACATTTTTCTCAGAAATAGAACATATAATCCGAAAATTTATATGGAGTCATAAAAGACCCCGAATAGCCACAGCAATCTTGAGAAATAAGAACAAAGTGGGAGGTATCACGCTACCGACATCAAATCATACTACAAGTCTGCAGTAATCATAACTATATGGCACTGGCATAAAAACAGACACATAGACCAATGGAACAGAATAGAGATCCCAGAAATAAACCCATCCATATACGGTCATTTAATCTATGACAATGGAAGCAAGCATTTACATTGGAGTAAAGATAGTCTATTTAATAAATGGTGCTGGGAAAATTGGACTGTCACTTGTAAAAAATGAAAATGGACCACCTACTTACACCACATACGAGAACAAATTCAAAATGGATTAAAGACTTAAATGTAAGACCTGAAACCATAAAACTCCTTGAAGAAAACATAGGGAGTAAATTTGCAGACATTACCCTCAGTAATATTTTTACTGAGATATTCCCTCAGGCAAGGGAAATAAAAGAAAGGATAAACATGTGGGATTACATCAAACTTAAAAGTTTTTTCACAGCAAAGGAAATCATCAATGAAACAAAAAAGGAAGCCTACTGAATGGGAGAAGATATTTGCTAATGATATATCTGATAAGGGGTTAATATCCAAAATTTATAAAACATTCATTCAACTCAACACCAAAAAAACAAACAACCCAATTAAAAAATGGGCAGAGGATATGAAGAAGCATTTCTCTAAAGACGACATACAGATGGCCACCAGGCATATGAAAAATGTTCAACCTCACTAATCGTTAGAGAAATGCAAATAAAAACCACAATGAGATACCACTTCACTCCGGTCAGAATGGCTACCATCAATAAATCAACAAACAACAAGTGCTGGCGAGGCTGTGGAGAAAAGGGAACCCTGCTGCACTGTTGGTGGGACTGCAGATTGGTGCAGCCATTATGGAAATCAGTATGGAGGTAGCTCAAAAAACTGGAAATGGAACTACTGTATGATCCAGCAATTCCACTCTTGTGTATCTATCCAGAGAAAACCAAGATGCTAATTCGAAAAAATTTATGCACCCTTATGTTTATTGCAGCACTATTTACAATAGCCAAGATTTGAAAATAACTGAAATGCCAATCAGTAGACGACTGGATTAAGAAACTGTGGTACATTTATACAATGGACTATTACTCCGCTATAAAGAAGAATGAAATCGTACCATTTGCAACGATATGGATGGACCTAGAGACTATTATGTTAAGTGAAATAAGTCAGTTGGAGAAAGACAAATACCGTATAATCTCATTTATATGTGGAATCTAAAAAACTGAATGAACAAGCAAAGTAAACAGAAATAGTCTCAGAGATATAGAGGAAAAACTGCTGATTGCTAGTTGGGAGGGGAGTGGGGATGAGGGAGAAGGAGAAGGGATTAGACATCATAAATAGGTAACTGCAATATTGCCACAGGGACATGAAAGATAGTTTGGGGAATATAATTAATAATGTTGTAAATATTTTGTAGGGTGTCAGATGGTCACATGTCTTGTTGGAGAGACAATTTCATGGATGGGGTAGAGGCTTGATCACTGCACTGGACACCTGAAGCTGATGTTGTATAATATTGTACATCAGATATAATTGAGTAATTATATAGTCATGGGATGTAGTGTATAGTGTGGGAGTGGAGTCAATGGAACTGTAATAGATATGTATGATATCGGCGGCAGGGGGAGTGTGGTGGTGGATTGGGGGAGGAGGGTTGTCACTTTGTGGGGTAAAAAGTATAACTATTGCACTGTATTGTACACCTAAAACTAATTTAAAAAAAAGAGATCATATACCATAATAAAGTGGGATTTACTTGTGGGATGCAAGGCTGGTTCAATATCCAAAAATCAACATGACACAAAACAAAAAGAAAATGAAGAATAAAAATCACATGACCATATCAATAGATGCAGAAAAATTTACAAAATGCAACATCCATTTATGATAAAAACCCTCAGCAAAGTAGGAAAAGAAGGACCATAACTCAACATAATAAGGGCCATATATGAAAAAAACACACAATTAACATCATACTCAATAATGAAAACTTGAAAGTATTTTCTTTAAGATCAAGAACAAGACAAGGATATTCACTTTCACTACTTTTATCGAACATATTGGGTTGTCGGAAATGTCATGACTTTTTATAGAAAAAGTATTTTTTCTATGTTTTTCATTGCAAAAATGCGTCATGACTTTTTTGACAACCCAATAGTATTGGAAATCCTACCCATAGCAATCAGACAAGAAAAGGAAATAAAAAGAAATAAAATCTAAATTGGAAAAGGAGAAAGAAAAGTCTCATTATTTGCAGGTGATAAGATATAGAGAGAGAACCCTAAAGAATCCACAAAAACAATGATTAGATAAAATCAATGAATTCAGTAAAGAAGTAGGATACAAAATAAATATTCAGAACTCAGTTGAATTTTTTTTTTTTTAGCTGAGCCATCCTGCCACCTGTTGGCAGCTCAGCAGCAGCTCAGATCGGGCTGGGCATTGAACCGCTTGTTGCTCAGAGCTCAACCTCTTGAGCGAGCTCTTAACCAACTGAGCCATTTGGCCGGCATTCAGTTGCATTTTTATACACCAATAATGAACTATCAGAAAGAGAAATTAAGAAAAAAATCCATTTTATTGCATCAAAAATAATAAAATACCTAGAAATAAATTTAAGCGAGGAGGTAAATGACCTGTACTCAGAAAACTATAAGATGTTGAAGAAAGAAAGTGAAGAAGATACCAATAGAAGGAAGGATATACCATGCTCATGGGTAGGAAGAATAGTTAAAATGTTCATACTACCCAAAGCAATCTATAGATTCAATGTAATCACTATCAAAATACCAATGGCATTTTTCACAGAACTGGAACAAATAATCTTAAAATTTGTATGGAACCATAAAAGATCCTGAATATCCAACAACAATCTTGAAAAAGAATAACAAAATTGTACGTATCACACTACCTGATATCAAATTATACTACAAGTTATACTACAAGTCCATAGTAATCAAAACAGTATGATATTGGCATAAAAACATACACATAGATCAATGGAACAGCATAGAGAGTCCAGAAATAGACCCATGCCTATATAGTCATTTAATCATTAGTCATTTAACAAAGGAAACAAGGATATACACTGGGGTAAAGAGAGTCTATTCAATAAATGGGCTGGGAAAACTGGACAGACACATGCAAAAAATGAAACTGGACCACCTTCTTACTTCATATACAAGAATAAACTCAAAATGGATTAAAGATTTAAATGTAAGACCCCAAACCATAAAACTCCTAGAAGAAAACATAGACAGTAAACTATCTGACATAGCTCTTACTAATGTTCTTTTGGATATGTCTCCCTGGGCAAGGGAAACAAAAGAACAAATAAACACATGGGACTACACCAAACTTAAGAGTTTTTGCATAGTAAAGGAGACCATCAACAAAATGAAAAGACAATCTACTGAATGGGAGAATGATATTTGACAATAATACATCCCAAAAGGGGTTAATATCTAAAAAATATAAGGAAACCGTACAACTTAGCACACACACAACAACAACACAACCAGGTTAAAAAATGGGCAGATACCTGAATAGACATTTGTCCCAGGAGTACATACAAATGTCCAATAGGTATATGAAAAGATGCTCAACATCACTAATCATCAGGGAAATGCAAATTAAAACCACAATGAGACATCACCTCACACCTGTCAGAATGGCTATCATCAATAAATCAACGAATAAGAAGTGTTGGTGAGGATGTGGAAAAAGGGCACCTTCGTGCACTGTTGGTGGGATTATAAATTGGTACAGCCACCTTGGAAAACAGTATGGAGGTTGCTCAAAAAATTAAAAATATAACTATCATATGATACAGTGATTCCACTTCAGGGTATTTATCCAGAGAAAATGAAAACACTACCTGAAAAAGAGATATGCACCTTATGTTCACTGCAGTATTATTTACAACAGCCAAGATATGGAAGTAACCTAAGTGTCCATCAATAGATAAATGGATAAGAAAGTTGTTGTACATATATACAATGGAATATTACTTACCCAATCAGCCGAAGGGTCAATCCTTCTCATTGACATGCGAAAAGCAATCAAGGCTCAACTACAATAGAAAGGCACACACAACCCACACAAGGGACACATGTGGAGCATCTGGCTCAGGTGACCAAGGCAACAGTGCCACTGGGCCCTAGAGGACACCTACTACATAAGGCAACTCTACCAAGACTGGAATATGGAGCAGCTCTGGAGTTCTCAAACTCACCCTAGAAAAAGTGCTACATACCTCATTGTTAAATATCACTATGGTTGCTTTTGAAGTACTCCCCTTGGGAAGCCATGCACTAATGCCAGCACCTAACCTACCCTTCAAAGGTACTCTTTTTGGAACTCTTTTTCTTGAATGGCCATCAGAGCTGTCGTCATATTACCCTTGATGTCCTAAATGTTCAAAATGTCTTCCTTTCAATATTTCTTTTATCTTTGGGTAAAGAAAGAAGTCTTTGGGGCCAGATTAGGTGAGTAGGGAGGGTGTTCCAATACAGTTATTTGTTTACTGGCTCAAAACTCCCTCACAGACAATGCTGTGTGAGCTGGTGCACTGTCATGATGTGACAGTCATGAATTGTTGGCGAAAAGTTCAGGTCATTTTCATCTAACTTTTTCATGCAGCCTTTACAGCACTTGCAAATAGTAAACTTGGTTAACTGTTTGTCCAGTTGGTACAAATTCATAATAAATAATTCCTCTGATAGAAAAAATCGTTAGCAACATCATTGCAACAAGTTCATGACTTAATTGTCAGATCTTGTAGATAGGGTGGTGGAATGAATAATAAGACCCTTACATACACTGTCTACAAGAGACTCACTTCAGCTTGAAAGACACACAGAGACTGAAAGTAAATGGATAGAAAAAGTATTTCATGAAAACGGACAGAAACAGAAGGAAAACAAAACACGCTAAGTAGCAACGCTTATACCAGACAATATAGGCTTTAAAACAAAGGCTATAACAAGAAACAAAAAAGGACCCAGCAATTCCACTTCTGGGCATTTATCCGAAGAAATCCAAAACACTAATATGAAAAGACATATGCATTTATATGTTCACTGCAGCATTATTTACAATAGCCAAGATATGAAAGCAATGTAAGTTTCCATAATAGGTGAATGGATAAAGAAGAAGTGGTACATATATGCAATGCAATATTAATGTGCCATAAAAAAAGAACAAAATATTGCCATTTGTGACAACATGGATGGACCTAGAGGGTATTATGCTAAATGAAATGAGTCAGAGAAAGACAAATACCATATGTTTTCACTTATACATATGTAAAATTTAGAAAAACAAAATAAATAAACAAAACAGAAACAAACTCATAGATACAGAGAACAAAGTGATGGTTGCCAGGTAGGAGGGTGTTTGGGGGATGGGTGAAAAAGATAAAGGGATTAAGTGCACATTTCCAGTTATAAAAACAGTCATGGGAATATAAAGTACAGCATAGGGAATATAGTCAATAATATTGTAATAGCTATGTATGGTGTCAGACTTATCAGGGTGATCACTTTGTAAATTATATAAATGTCTCATCTCTATTGTACACCTGAAATGAATATAATAGTGTATGTCAACTGTAGTTGAAAATTAGAAATAAAATTTAAAAAATAAAAGAGCTAAAGTCTTTTTTTAACCATTTCTCCTATAGTTACTAGTAAAGTTATTTTGAATTCTTTATTGTTACTTTGATTAAATAGGTAGCTATTTTTTCCTATAAAATTAAATCAACATGCTTGAAACCTCTGGTATCTTGCCATCTTTCAATCAAATCCTAAATAAAAATTTTATCCTGAACTGATTTCCAAGTGGGTCCCTAGAAAATCTCAAAGGATTTGTTCTTTTACCTTATAAAAAGAGATATCAAAAATTGGATATGTCAGGCTACATGAAAAGCATTGTCAAATAGAAGAGATGCTTACCTTTCCCTAGGTTATATTTGTATTGGTAAGTGTTGTTAATGTAAGTATTTCAGAAATTATAGAAAGTTCCTAGAAATTTGTCACTGTCCTCAATGTCCATATGTTCTGGTACTGCTTTGCCTGATATTAGACAATAACAATATAATGTTATCAACATTCCAGCTGTTATTTTATAATAGTATGCCACAGAAACAACTAAATTTACTTATTAATTTTGTTATTTTTATAATGAACTTTCCTAAGATCTTTAGCCACAGCCATTCAGTTGTTTTGTCATCTACAGATAATTATTAGTTCACTCTGATGCTTTCCTGAAAGCTCTTGCAATCAGCTATAAGCCAAACATGCTTGTCTTCAGCAAAAGGAACTATCTCAAAGGCCCATAGAAAAGGAACCATGCCAGGTACTCTAGGGTATAGGCTTCTGGTGGCATTTGTTTAAATAATTTTGAGATCATACTATTGGGCTGAGTAAGGATTTACAAAACTCTAGTGGGGAAGCTGATGGGTCCATGAAACTGCTAACCCAAGATCAAGCAGAGCAAGAATTAACATGATACTAAATGAACTAATAAAGGATAATTATGTCTTTTGTTTAAAATATTGCTCCTGGATTTAAAGAACTACTTTCTTTTTGTCTTAAGCTATTTTTAACTTAAAACAATTTAGTAGATTATACTTTTGTAAACAGAAATTAAATATTTATCTTTTTATCCCTGCCTGATCCCTCCAGAATTCAAAAACTTTTATTGAGTAGTCTCATTTTCATGGCAATATATTTATTTTGCAGGTTCAACAAGAATCTGTCTTCCTTGTAACCGCACATAATAGAAAACATTGATTACATGACCAAGGCTTTGATTGGAATGTCACATATTTGAGGATGATGCACATAGAAGCAAATATGACTAGGCAGTTTTAAGAAAAAAGGTTGGCTTTATGGAGCTAATGCTTACAAAGCCCTCTTGGGTGCCTGGTGCCTGGCTTACAGGGTTCCCAGCATTACAGGTGAGTAAGGAAGGGTACTTGGCAACCTTGAGAAGAAGGGCATTCACCCAAATCTATAGGTACTGAAAATAAAATCTGGTGGTGAGTTCTTGGCTTGGCATACTAGTCTCAAGAAGCTTTTAAAAGTCCAATTTAAGTCTCCCTATAATATTCCAGCAAAGCAGGCTCTCTGCTCCTCCCCAGTCAGCTGACAGCTGTATTTTGTTCTGCAGTACCAGTGGCATTTCTCAGACACTATGATGAAGGTTAGAGAAAACAGATTTGGCCACATTGGACACCTGGTCACCAGGATTCCTTTTAACTCTGGCAAAGTGGATATTATCATCATCAATGACACCTTCATTGACCTCAACTACATAGTCTATATGTTCTAGTATGATTCCGTCCATGACAAGTTGAATGGCACAATCCCAATAGCATTAAAAACCCAATAGAACCTTCCATATTTTCCCATTGAAGCCCTAACCTTCCCGCTGTTTTGTTAAATTGGTATATACAACTTTACCTCTGGCTACTCAGTAAGTTATCACTACAGAGTACTCCTGCATGTGCAAATCTGTCTATTGTCAGGTAACTGGCAGGTCCCTGCTCACTCAGACCTGAGTTAGGAAAGGAAAAGTTTTCTTCCCAAGAAATGTTTTTATATCAAATAAGAAAAAAATGAAAATCAATTAATCAAGCAACTAGGGAAGAACATAACAAATCCAAAGAAATTAAGAGAAAGTAGGTCGTGGGAATAAAAGCAGATATTATTATAATCAATTCAAAAAGGAATAAACCCACACTGGATACATAAATCTAAGAGCTAGTTCTTTGAAAATACCAATCAAACAAAGGAATCTAATTTTGTTTTTAAAGAGACAACTTTAGGGAGAAGAAAGAGATATAACCAGCTTTAAAAAAGAAGAAATTGTACGTAAAGCTCCAGGCTAAGCATTTGGAAGCTGGAACTGTGCAGTTCACAAGCATCCTAGTTAGACCTGGTGAAATCTATTTTGGTAACAAAGACAGTCAGAAACCTATTCCCTGAAATGGACCATACAGCAGCAATTACCAGAAGCTGAGCCAAATCAGGCATAGAAGGACTGCATCACTGAGAAACCAACAGTGTCATTTACCCAAGGAGCAAGTACCTGCGTTGGGATGCTGGGCAAAACAAAACTGAAATTCCAAGAGGGGGTTAAAACAGGATCAGCAATTTGAAGTTGCTAATTCCAAGTGAGAATCCAGGTACAGCCAATATAGAGGTTGGGAATAAAGAAATTACTAAAATCTCTGCACAGACTGTGATAAGCTAAAATGATTTCCATTTTTTACCTACAGGAATCACTTTAGTCAAGTGATTGCAGTGACACACATCATCAGTAATGGGACAGAATGAAAATGTGTAACACCAGACAGGAAGCAATGAGAACCCAGTCCCTTTTACGATAGGGACTAACATGTGTCTAACATGAATCTCATCAAGAGGACACATTGGACAAACACAGACTGAAGTACATTTTTCAAAATTATAAGCCATAATCTTCAAAAGTATTTAGGTCATGAAAGTCAAGGAAAGACTGAGGAACTATTCCAAAATGAAAGATAATATGACAACTAAATGCAGTTTGTCATTCTGGAGTGGATCTTTCTGCTATAAAGGACATTTTTGGGACAAACAGGGGAATCTGAATGAGGTCTGAGGATTGTGGATTAGATGGTAGTAACATATTCAAGTTAATTCCTTAATTTTGATGGATGTTTGAGGTTATAAAGAAGAATGTCCTTCTGTAGGAAACACTAAAGTATTCATAGGTGACTTGGCATCATATTAGCAGCTTATTTCCAAATGGTTCAGGAAGAGAAAAAGTATCTGCAAGTTATCTGCAAATTTAAGATTGTTTTCACATTTTAAAAAAGAGAGAGGAAATGAAAGCATTGCCTTGGTGTCACTTCTGTGATTCGGTCAATTTTGTCATTTTAAATCATTGCCTCCCAGTATTCTTCATAGTACATTTCTTAGGTAGTTTTACTCATATTTCAATTTACAGATTAGGATTATTTCCTCAGACTTGCTACAGTTGAGGTAAAAAAATACAAATTGTTTCATGGGTTCTGACAACCATTTCTAAATTGTATTCTGTAGTGTTGTATCAGTCGTCATAGCTGTCAGAAACTCTAAGTCAGCCGTTCTCAACCTTTCTAATGCCGCGACCCCTTAATACAGTTCCTCATGTTGTGGTGACCCCCGACCATAAAGTTATTTTTGTTGCTACTCTATAACTGTAATTTTGCTACTGTTATGAATCGTAATGTAAATATCTTTTTGTTTTCTGATGATTTTAGGCGACCCCTGTGAAAGGGTCGTTTGACCCCCAAAGGTGTCGCGACCCACAGGTTGAGAACCGCTGCTCTAAGTACTAGTTAGGAAGCTCTGTGCCCAGAAATAAGTATCATAATTACAAGTATCATACTATAATATGTGATATAGCACATATTTATAACTTAGTAGGCAATAAGGGGGAGAAAAAGATCTTGGGTTTTAATGTGCATTTCAGTTTTAGGGAAACTGAGCATTTTTCCACACTTATTATAAATAATATTTATTTTTTATATAGTTTTGTGGTTTCCTTATGTTTCTCTTTTCTCTAAAATATTTCCTATAGATTGAAATCAGCACTAATAAAAATGACAGTCGTTTTCCACATGGACTGATATATTTTATATATATGTATATATTCATATATATATATATATATATAGTTGAAATAACTTTCTAGGACCAAAGATGGAGCTCTGCTTCTGCTTGAGATGTTATGTCAGCAAACCAAAACTTAGATCTAACTTTCATGTCCCCTGTAAATGCTCCATTTGACCAGAAATGCAGTACTCGCGGTTAGCCAATCCCCAAACACCAAACCACCACTAGGCCTTCTAACCCCAAACAAGGCTGACTACTTGGACCCAGTCAACCACATGTTTTCTATTTTTCTCTTCCTTGTTCTTAATTCTTTATCCTATAAAGGCTTCTTGCTTTCTGCTCCATTTGCAGTTTGCCAAAAGGAGACTGTCCATTTCAGAAGTGTTAAAGTTTGTTTATATCACCTAAATTGTCTTCTTTAATGATTTTTAACAGTATGTGTGTATATATAAATGTAGGTATACATACATATATCTAATATTTTTAAATCTTCATATACTAAATGATGTTATGCGATAAAAATATAATGTCCTAAAGCTGATTAAAAACAAATAGAAAACCTGCCTATATTAATAACCTTGAAGGGAAATGGGACACTGACACAGATGAACCTCAAATCAGAGCCAACTTCCTAGGTGACTGTCCCATGTCTTGCACTGAGCTAGCTTATACATTCCTGGAAGTGTGCAAACACCAAAAGCCAGAGCAATCTGCGATAGAGAAAAGGCTTGCAGCCCAGTAGCAAAATGGCTGGCTTCATGTTTGGCTTAGAATTAATATATTTTCCTTTGTTTGTTGCCATGTGCAAAGACTGTGATTTTTTAGTAATTGCTTCCTTAGTTGTTTTGCTCAGAATGAATTTGGCCCATGATATTTTAAGAGTCTCACAAACCCTGTGTAAACAGATACAGAACTCACAGTGACCCCAGTGCAATGGGTGCAGCCCATCAACAGCCAATTTAATCAGGAGGGAATTTAGAGTATTCACTTGCAAGCAATTGATTTTCAAGAGAAAAGTCAGCAGGATCAAACAGCCTGTTGAGATGAAAATCCCCTGAAACATCCCTATCACCGTATTTTCTAGTTACTAACTCCTGACTCCATATAGTGTAATAGCCAAATTACTATAATTATCCTGCATCACAAGTGGCATATCAACATTATTTTAAACGTAGATTTTTTTTTTTGCATAATCTTTCATTATCATTTAGCCTCCCATTTGGAAATAGAAAACAACAACAAACTGTGATCTACCCCCAAAAGGATAAAGGTCACCAAAGAGAACAAATAAAAGGGCTATTTACATGTGAATATTACTAAGAGAGATGTGTTTTACAATCAAATGCACTCTTGAAATTCATTAAATGCCTTCTCCTCTGCTTCATAAATATGGGCAAAAGAGACTTCACCTACTGAGAAAATAATCCCAGCACAGAATGATCATAACGAATATAAATAAAGCCACTTTTCTTTCAAAGACCTCAAGGCCCTATATAAAAAAATGCGTTTCTATTTCTACCACTGTGAAATGAATCTGACTGGTGGCAAGCACAGCTCAGTCATAATGTAAGTCTTTCCTAGTGCTGAAAAGGAGAGTACGAATGTGCTTCCTAGTCATCTTGCTCTCTGCAAAATAAGATTTTTAAGTGGGTGCTATTATTTGGTGCTGCTGATTTGAAAGGGCTTAGAAACCTGTATTTGAATGAGGATGGAAAAACCAGCAACAGGTTTTATTAAATAATCAAAAGGCTCACCAAGATAGCTTTTGGGGCAGTGACCCTTACAACAAGACTGGGTTTCAAGTCTGCATCATCTTCTTCCTGGTATGGTAGCTGTCCAAGGGCTCCACCCTGAGAAACCCTACAAGAGCTTATAATTGTCAACTTTGGAGATATGTCTCAGCCTGGGCATAGGTCTGGTATTACTTGTTTTCATCAATACCTCCAGCAAAGTATCAGTTAATTCTAGAAAACCAAAGTTGATAAGAATGGCTAAAGTTTTGGAAGAATTAAATTTTGTTATCTTTATATGCTAAAAAGACATTTTTTAATGGTTAAAAAAAAGACAATTCAAATTGTAACAAATATGAGTTAGTATGTGAAGCTTTATATGAGCATTAAGTAGAGTGTACTATGTTACCATGATCTGCATTATTGCCATAGCCTTGCAGCCTTGGCCACAAGGTTCCAGAGAACTATTGACATAGGAGCCTAGGTGTTATGGGCTGAACTGTGTCCCCACCAAATTCATATGTTTAAGCCTTAACCCCCAGCACCTCAGCAAGTGACTACATGTGGAGATGGGCCTTTAAAGAGATAATTCAAGTAAAATGAGGCCACATGTGTGGGCCCTGATCCAATATGACTGCTGTCCCTATAGGAAGGGGAGGTTAGGACAAGAACAGGGGCAGAGGGAAGACAACGTGAAGACACAGGGAGAAAACAGTCATCTACAAGCCAAGGAGCATGGCCTCAGAAGAAACAGACCCCACCAACATCTTGATCTCACAATTATAGCCTCCAGAACTGAGAGAAAATAAAGTTCTGTTGTTTAAGCTTTCCGGTTGTGCTACTCTGTTAGGACAGCCCGAACAAACTTAATATGAGTTTTAGTGGGTCACTAGTAAAATAAATACATAATGTACTGGGTGTTAAAATAGATGTTCTGAGATATATAATGTAAATATTTTGGCAGAAATACTGCTATTCTCTGTAGACGAGTGTTTCATCCATATTTGGAATCCATGTTAAAAAAAAAGAATAAAATGAAATAGAAGACAACCGGGCATATAAAATAGAATCTTAGGAAGACATGCAAAAGACCTGAGACTATTAGAAACACGATAAATAAGACTTGATTTAGCCATTGTTTCTTAGCTCTGGCACATGGAGAGTTGTTCCAGATGTTTCCTCCCCCTACAGAGGAGAGAATCTGAAGTAAGAAGCAAATGTTAAGTTCAATGAAAAGAAATTTAAATAAGACATAAAAAAATATTTCCTGACAATAAGAGTGATATTTTTAAATTTAAAAGGCAACACAGCTATGTTTCATATGGAAATCTTATAAAAATTATATTTTAAATCTATAGTTAGCAGCACTTGTCCTGGGTAAGTTGGTTATATGGGGCTATATTGGTTATTCTTTTGAAAGCCCACATATCTATCATAAAAAATTATATTTTTCTTTGCCAATGGCATATCAGGTTCCACAGACATTCTATATTGTAGGCTCTGGGTATATAATTGAGATTCACAGATCTGAACCTTACAGGGCTCGTTTAAAACAGACTCCAACTCCCCAGGTCACACCAACCTACATGACAAAACATAAGTTGTCTTTTTTTTTTTTTTAACCAGTAAACGTGGCAATGCCAATACAGCTATGGAAACACAGTCCATGCCCTACTTTGGTTTACACATCATCAAGAAGATTGTAAGTTCAATTCTGATTTCAAAGTCTTTATTGTGATGATGCAGGGAACAAAAGACACAGCTTGATTTGCAAAGCTGGGCAGGGCCAGTGGTAGGGCTAATTGGGGAAACAATTGTTTTTGAGCCACTGTATTGTCACTTAAGGAATATAATCACAAACTGCCAGGCATATGGAATATCTTGATGTGTATTCATTAAGTTTCAGAGGTTCAGCATTTAAGAAGATCCTAGAGAGAGAGAGAAAATGGCAGCGGTGGAGAGGTCGCCATGAGGTATTATTCCTCACAACCCACGGCAATTCCGGCAGTTGGAGCACAGAAAACAACACTCTAAGAAACACGCTGAGCAGCAAAGGGACTCCCACGCAGACTTAGAGGTGGGCAGACCTGGCGGGTTTGGAAGGGAGGCGAGTGGAGACAAGGGCGGCACCCGGGCTGCTGAATCTGGGGATCTCAGCAGATCGGAGACTTTCCTCGCCTCTCCTCCAGCCCACGCGCTAAGGCAGAATCCTCAGGTCGTGTGCTAAGACGGAGGAGGAGGGCGCGTGATCGGAGACACAGACTGCTCGCGCCCACGGCGGGGGAGACTTGGGGTCTCAGCAGATTGGAGAGTGCCCAGCGCTCCCTCCACTACCCCTCCGGTGCACGCGCGCGCTAAGGCACAATCCTCATGCCGCGGGCGAAGCAGAAGGGGGGTGTATAGTCCGTCTGCTTCCGCGGCTGAGGAGGGTATCCAGGACAGAGCAGACTGTTTTGCAGCAACAGGATGCGCTCAGCCTCTGGAGCTGAACG
>NW_017731545.1:1735779-1736303 GCF_001890085.2 Hipposideros armiger | reverse complement strand
TTTCTTTCTTTCTTTCTTTCTCTCTGTATTCTTCTCTCTTTCTTTCCTTTTCTTCTAACCTCTATCTAGCCCTTCTTTCCTGCTTCCTTGTCATAGCTTGATTTACCTCATCCTTTCCATTTTTTCGGTAAGTTTTTGTTGTTGTTTTTTTGTTTGTTTGTTTGTTTGTTTGTCTTTTTCTTTTCTCTTCTCTCTTTCTTCGTCTTTTCTCGTTACCGTTGTTGTGTGTCTGCTCGTTTGTTTTTCTCCTTGTGCTTGATTGTTATTTCTATACATGTGGATGGTAGGGTGATGGCTGTTTTGTACATCAGAGAGTATTTGGTTACCTTTGGTTGCTGTTGTGGTTGTGCTTAGTGATCTGTTTTGCCCTAAAACATGCTCTACAGCAGGGTCCAGCCAAAGAAACACAAGAATCATCACACCCAGAGACCAACTTTCGATAAAACCAGAGCATTACAGGGTCTGACCTACAAGACTCACACTCAAAGGGAAATCTCTACAGGCACAAGAGCCCCTTGGGGCCA
>NW_017731545.1:1731431-1732561 GCF_001890085.2 Hipposideros armiger | reverse complement strand
CAGAAGCCAGCGACTGATCTGCCTCACCCAGGAAGAGCGCAATGATGGTGCCAACTTGGGCCAGTGAAGCAACTTCCTCCACAACTAGACTGAAGAACAAAACGACAGCAACTTCTCTGTTCCCATCCCCCCAATTCCCCAATACAAATCTTTAAAAAAATTTAAAAAAATAAGTAAAACCCAAAATTTGCACACTTATTCTCCTCAAACTATTCCCAAAAAATCCAAGAGGAGGGAAGGCTCCCAAGATCATTTTACGAGGCCACAATTACCCTGATTCCAAAACCAGATAAAGACATTGCAAAAAAAGAAAACTATAGGCCAATATCCCTGAGGAACATAGATGCAAAAATCCTCAACAAAATATTAGCAAACTAAATTCAGCAATACATTAAAAAGACCATACACCATAATCAAGTGGGATTCGTTCCTGGTATGCATGGATTGTTCAGTATCCACAAATCAATTAACATGGTATACCACATAAACAAAATGAAAACTAAAAATCATATGGTCATATCAATAGATGCAGAAAAAGGATTTGACAAAATCCAGCATCCATTTATGATAAAAACTCTCAGCAAAGTGGGAATAGAGGGAACATATTTCAACATAATAAAGGTCATATATGATAAACCCACATCTAGTATCATACTCAATGGGAAAAAGCTAAAAGCATTCCCCTTAAGATCAGGAACAACACAAGGATGCCCACTTTCACCATTTTTATTCAACATAGTTCTAGCCACAACAATCAGACAAGAAAAAGAAATAAAAGGCATCCAAATGGAAAGAAGTAAAATTATATTATTTGCAAATGACATGATACTAAATATCCCAAAGATTCCACCAAAAAAAATTATTAGAACTGATGAATGAATTTAGTAAAGTAGTAGGATACAAAATTTATATTCAGAAATCAGTTGCATTTTCAAACACCTATAACAAACTATCAGACAGAGAAATTAAGAAAGCAATCCCATGTACAATTATATAAAAAAAAATACATAGGAAAAATTTAACCAAGGAAGTAAAAGACCTGTACTGAGAAAATTGTAAGAGATTGAAGAGAGAAATCAAAGAAGATACAAATAAATGGAAACATATACCATGTTCATATATAGAATATA
>NW_017731545.1:1700496-1728996 GCF_001890085.2 Hipposideros armiger | reverse complement strand
ACATTCAAAATGGATTAAAGACTTAAATGTAAGACCTGAACTGAAACCATAAAACTCCTAGAAGAAAATATAGGAAGTAAACGCTCAGACATTAAACTTAGTAATGTTTTTACTGATATACCTCCTCAAGCAAAGGAAATAAAAAAAATAAACAAATGGGACTACATCAAACTAAAAAGTTTTTTCACAGCAAATAAAAACATCAATAAAATAAAAAGACAACCTAATGAATGAGAGAAGACATTTGCTCATGGTACATCTGATAAGGGGTTAACATCCAAAATTCATAAAAAACTCATACAACTCAACACCAGAAAACAAACCCAATTAAAAAATTGGCAGAGGGCCTTTTGAGCATTTTGAGCCTTGCCTCTAGAGGCTTGGGGCCCACTCTAAACTCTTTGGAGTGTACTTTTTCTCCTAATCCTGGCCCTGGCACTTGCTCTGGGCCCCTTTGGGCCTTTTGAGCTTCCTTTGCTTGGCTGGCTCCAGACTCTTTGGAGTGTACTTTCTTTTCTAATCATGGCCCTTGAGCCATTCTCTACTGCTCAGGCCACTTCTGCTTCTTTGAAATGTAGTTTTACTTCTAATAAACTCCTTTTCTGCCACTTAAAAAAAAAATTGGCAGAGGACATGAAGAGACATTTCTCCAAAGAGGACATACAGATGGCCAATAGACATATGAAAAGATGCTCAATGTCATTAATCATCACAAAAAAGCAAATTAAAACCACAATGAGATATCACCTCACACCTGTCACAATGGCCATCATCAATAAATCAACAAACTAGTGCTGGCGAGGATGTGGAGAAAGGAAATTCTTGTGCACTGTTGGTGGGATTGCAAATTGATGCAGCCACTATGGAAATCAATATGGTGGTTCCTCAAAAAATTAAAAATAGAACTGCCTTATGACTCAGCAATTCCAATCCTGGGTATTTATCTAAAGAAATCCAAGACATTAATTCAAAAAAATATATGCACCCCTATGTTCACTGTGGTGCTATTCACAATCGCTAAGACTTGGAAACAACTGAAATGCCTATTGGTAGATGACTGGATTAAGAAACTATGGTACATTTACATAATGGAGTATTACTCAGCTATAAAGAAGAAGGAAATAGTACCATTTGCAACAATCTGGATGGAACTAGAGAACATTATGCTAAGTGAAATAAGTCAGTCAGAGAAAGACAAATACCATATGATCTCACTTATATGTGGAATCTAAAAACTGAATAAATGAGAAATGTAAACAGAAATAGTCTCAGAGACAGAGGAAAAATTGAGGGTTGCTAGTTGGGAGGGGGTGGGGGTGAAGGAGAAGGGGAAGGGATGAGACAATACAAATTGGTAACTACAATATGGCCTCAGGGACAGAAAAGACAGTCTGGGGAATATAATCAATAATGTTGTAAACATTTTTTAGGGAGCCAGATGGACTCATGTCTTATTGGGGAGACCACTTCATAGTCGGTGTAGAGGCCTGACCACCGCACTGTATTTCTGAAGCTGATGTTGAATAATATTGTATGTCAACTATAATTATATATACATATAGTCACGGGATGTGGAGTAGAGTGTGGGAATGGAGTCAATGGAATTGTAATAGGTAAGTATAATATCTGGGGTGGGAGGGCAGTAGATGGAGGAGGGGAGTTGTTTCTGTGTGAAGGGTGAAAAGGATAACTATTGCATTGTTCTGTACACCTGAAACTAACAATAAAAAAAATGTATGCATACCTATGTTTACTGTAGTGCTAGTCACAGTAGCCAAGATATGGAAACAACCAAAATGCCCATCAATAGATGATTGAATAAAGAAATTGTGGTACATTTATACAATGGAGTATTACTCTGCCCTAAAAAAGAATGAAATCTTACCATTTGCAACAACATGGATGGACAAAGAGGATGTTATGCTAAGTGAAATAAGTTATACTGAGAAAGACAAGTAAGTACTGAATGATCTCACTTATATGTGGAATCTAAATAACAGAATAAATGAGCAAACAAAACAGAAATAGACTCATAGACACAGAGAACAAACTGATGGTTGCCAGAGGGGAAGGAGTTGGGGCATGGGTGAGAAAGGTGAAGGGATTAGGAAGTATAAATTGGTAGTCACCAAATAGTCACAGGGATGTAAAATACTGTGTGGGGAATATAGTCAATAATGTTGTAAAGATTATGTAGGGCGTCAGAGTTATCGGGTGGATCACTTCATAGATTACATAAATGTCTAACAACTGCGTTGTACACCTGAAAGTAATATAAAATAATAGTGAGTGTCAACTATAATTTAAAAATATATAATATATATATATAATATATAATATTATTATATAGTCACAAGATGTAAAATACAGCATAGGGAACATAGTTAATGGTATTGTAATAGCTATGTATGATATCAGATGGTCAGTAGACTTGGTGGGGTTATCACTTTGTGAGGTATGTAAGTGTCTAATTATTATGTTGTTTTGTATACCTGAAACTAATAAAAAAACAAAATTTACAAGTGAAATTTACAAGTGATAGGCTATACTGGGGGTGCCAAAAATTGTATGCAAGTGGACACTTTGGTCAATGTTGCTCAAGCAGTAGTTCACCATAATCAGAAGTGTCTGGACACTGATGGTAACCACTTTGAGCACCTCTTGTAATGGCAGAAATCAAACGTGACTTGTATTCATCTTTTGTTATCAGTATATATTGAGTATTACAATTTTAATACAGTTTCCCTTTCTTAAAATGTGTATACATTTTGAGGGCACCCTCTGTATATGCAAAATGAGGTGATTGAAAAATGAAAACATATACAAATTATTCCAGTAACATGCAAATTGAATGTGCATAGTTAAACTCTTTAGATTCATTGGAAAATTCTGATATGGCTGATATGATGAAGGACAGCAGGTTGATCATGTGTGTAAATAGCTAAAGAAGGAAAGCTACTTCATTAGCTTAAGATGTTAAGCTGTGACATTATTCTACTTGGAAGGGTTGAGGTTGGTGTGGAGTTGCAAGTTTCAAAGATGTTGGGAAAAGACTAAACCTTGGGTAAAGGATTCGAGAATAGTTTATCTGGGAGGTGAGTCTGGGAAACACCAGTAGGGTGGTGAGGAAGAGAGAAAGGGAAGCCAGTAGCTAATAAAATATGTGTCATTACACAGATTACCACTGTGAACTGCTGGAACTTAATTCCAAGGAGAAGCTCCAGGATACAGTATAAAACTCATGTCTCACAGTTATCCTACCTGAGGGGTGAGGGAGCTGGGGTATTTATACCCTGACTCCTATAGTTGTGTATAAAATAAATGTTTTCACAGATGGTGGGTAAAAACTGTAGTGTCTTGCTGTGGGTTCCCTCAGGAGCAGACCTGGAGTCAAGGCTTGGAGTACAACCACTTAACATTTAGTAGTTGACAGAGAAAGTAGCACTGGGGAAGCAGCAAGGTGACTCAGGGAAGCAGAGGCTGCTCCTGGGGTGTTAACTTCTTGGTACTTTTGGCCTGCCTCCCACACAGGGCAGAGTGGCCATCCACAGTTCTGGCAAATTCTGCAGACACAGAGGTGAAGATTCCAGCAGATGGAATTTGTCCAGAGCACACACACACAAAATAGTCTGAGGGATATTGGCAGGTCACTTAAGACCATGTACCTAGTGTAGTAGAACCCCCACCAGAGTTTTCAGTCAAAGACATCCAAGATAAAAGGTCACCTTGCCAAGCAGAGAGGACTGGTTCTGGGCTCTGGGTCAGACGCTGATGAGCTTTAAACACCTTGCAAGAGCTTGGGCAGGTATAAAAAAAGAGATAATGTCACCTGTCCTAGCTCTCCAACATCAAGTTATGAGAATAAAATGAGATAATATATATGAAAATCCTTTGAAAAGTAAAAAGCACTAAACAAAAAGTATAAAGCGCAATGATATATGCCCATCTGAAACAAAAATTTTAGTTCATATTTTAGAGAAATTATATTTCCTTTAACTTGAGACTTTCATCACAAAAAGATGAACAGTAGATCATAGCACATTTAGAATTTTCTCTGGAGCCTCATTCTTTGTTGTTGTTGATAGGAAGATGGCAGCAAAATGTGTTGATGACTCTTTTCTAAATATAATGAGATGTTGATTATTTGTGAATCCATCCCTTAGTTATTTGGAAGTCTACAATAGTGCTCTCTACTGAAAATTTCATAATCATCTTTGTATCAGTGAACATAAAGCTGGCTTTTCAAAGACAAACAAGGCACAGAAGATAACAAAAGTTATCTTATTTCCTGTACGTAAACCTTCCTATCCTAGATCAACTAATTTTAAGCAAAAATATTAAAGACAGTAGCGAGAAGTACGAGGAATTCTTTCAGCTTCCGTATCTCTGTGGGCTTTTGTTAGACAGAAATATACTAGATTACATGCATTTTTAAGTCTGGTTCAGCCTAGATTTAAAATTTTGTCCTCCCCATAGAGTTTCTAAAATAGAAAATTTCCATTCATTCTATATATGGAATATCAGTAGCCTGAGAGCCACTCAGGATCACACTGGAAAATACTTTATCTTTTCAACTTGTCTTTAATAACAACAACAGTGACTGGGGGGTAAGGGGGGGATGGAATAAAACAACTTAAAAATTTCCAGGACTTACTCTGTGCTTGGCTAAGCTAAGCACATCATGATGAAGAGTCTAACACTTAATCTTTCCAACAAGTCTTTGGGTTAGGTAATATTTTTATCTCTATTTTATACATGAGAAAATGAAGCCATAAAACCTATTTAATGCCACCTTCAATAAAAATTTATACATTTGAAAATGACAATGATAATTTATGATTGAGGGTTGTCTCATGCTGAAAAGTTCCTTCAAAACACTCTTAACATGCTAAGAAGCATAGGTGAGCCAGCCTTCATTAATAAAAAATAATGACCTCAAATCTCTCTTTCAAGAAGAGTGTTGTCATCAGTACAAAAGGGAAACACCTCTTCATTTATGGCTCTGCAAGTTCTTGGTAATGAGTGAACATTCAGATGAACTCTGTACATCCATGCACATGGTTTCCCATCCAGGGGATAATGCCATTTTCTTGATTACCAAGAACTCTGCCACCATCCAATATGTTCCTCTTTCTATTTTTGAACCTAGATATATATAATCTTTCAGACATGACTAAGCAGAGCAATTCAAAATGCCCTGATTTTAACCTGGGAAGGGCCAATCACAAAGAAACAACAATTGCTAACAATGATGATCAACATTTATTGAACACTAGAGGAAAGCCCTTGACATGGGTAATCTCAGTGAAACCTCACAACTCCCCTATGTGGAAAGTATTGCTATGATTTCTGTTTTATAACTGAAGAAACCCAGGTTTAGAGAAGTAAATTAACATACGTTGCCTGCATCTATCCGATTTAAGAACCAACACATTTAACTGCAAAGATGCTCAAGGATGCAATAAGACCCCGTTAAATTAAAATACCAAAGTTTGAGATTACCTAATTTCACTTGGTGAAAATCCTGATACAATGTTTTAAAATCAATTTTATTATTTCATCAGTCTAGAAATAAGTTAAGCAAGTTAAAAATTACTACTTGCAATAGACCTGTACTACATAATAATTTGTCAAACATAAACACAGAAGCACTAATAGATATGATTAAAATTTAAAGGCATAAAGAACTTGAGTTTTGACTTGAAAAATTCACTTATAATTACATTTGCGTGTGTGTGTGAAATCCTGAAATACTACCAATCATTTCACAATGAACATTATGAAGGCAGACATTCTCAATTTAGTAAACATTAAACTGCAAGGTCACTATGTCTAACTAAACCTGTGCACTGTGACTATCCATGCTCATAGATATGTGCACAAGGATTTGATTAAACCATGGGAACGAAACCTTAAAGGGGATTTGAGAAGAGGATATAAAATGAGCCATCTAGTCCCATTGCTTAGGAAAAAAGCATCACTGTGTATAGGGCATGGATTTAATTCCTGCTGCATTCCTGTGATGGCCCCTGTACCTTGACTTCCTGGAACACTGAGCTCTTGTGGTGGCTCCAGAACATCATCAGGATGTGGGGTGCAGAGTCCATGGAAGGGCCCCAAGTCAAAGCACTCATGCAGGAGCTGCATGTTCACTCTTGAGCATACGCTCATGAACCCAACAGCGACACCTTCCACCTGAAACATCCAAAACATCTCGTTACTTTATCAGACCTTAACTAAGTTCTCAGCATGAACCCATGAGCTGAGCACGTGGACCGTTGGCAGTTTGACAGGCACTGAGATGTTTAAGGGATGGGGCAGTGTTTTTCCCTTTGTAGCTCCACTGTCTAGTACAATGCATGGCACATACAACACGCTCAAAAAAATATTCAGTGAATGACCACTGTGGACAATCCTAGAAGTGTATACATAACATAGGGAAGCTGCCACAGAGTTCCTGAGGGAAAATTCTTTGGTATGGAGCATAGCATGTGCCTTCTTTGCTCAGACAATGCTCCCACCTGCCCCATATCCTTTTTATTATTCCACTGTATGCCCAGCCTTCTGTCTACCACTCTTCTCCCCTCTACCATGCACAGTTCTCTGTAAGACCAGCCAGTCTCCAGTGTCCATTTTATTGACCCCAGAGCCAGGGAAAGTTCATGGTCGCTGTCTCCTTATCAGGTAGGAACTTTTTAATTTTCTTGAATTCATTTATTTGATTAGATGGTCTCATGGGGAGGAGATGTGAGGAAAGAGGTTTGGTGGGAATGTTCAAGTGACATTAACTCTTACTGGTTCACCATGTGGGTCTGATCTGCGAATGCATTTCCTCCAGCATCCTAACAGATACCTGTTTCTGAACCTCTTGCAATGATCCCTATGATTTTAGGCCTTTGATGAGGAATACAGGTAGGAATATGAGTGTGATAGTGTGATATATCACATTTTGCCATGTATAATATGCTCTCATGTATAATGCGCACCCACGTTTTTGGCCCAAACTTTCAGGGGAAAAAATCTTTCATTTTAATTTTTTAATTCAAATTTTTATTTGTTTACATTTAGGTACTTGTTTTTTGTATTATAAAGAAATTTTAGCATTAATTTTTTTAACATACTATGGTACAAGAAATTTTATGTAACAAATAATTACAAAACACAAGAATAGTTACAAGATACAAAAAATTTCATGTACCGGTAACAAATTTAAGAAATTTATGCATCATAGAAGGCCAAGAACTCTTCATTGTTGCAAGTTTGTTGTAAGTTAAACAAAACCGATTATCATATTCCAGGGTATTATTTTGCACATTTGGATGTCATTATTGATTTCTAGAGTTACACTTTTAACTCATAAGCATAAATAAAAGAATTAAAAACATTTATATAGCTAGGGAATTAGCACTACCCATGTATAATGCACATCCTAATTTTTCCCTCACAAATTTGGACAAAAAAGTGCGCATTATACACAGCAAAATACTGTCTTGAGACAATAATTCCATTCAGGAAGTAAAACTCAACAATAACAGACATTCCCTAGTCCCAAGAATGTAGCATCATCCCACAAATGCCCATTTGGAGAAAATGTTTAATACTTTAACCTACTAAAGCAGAGAATTATGTTACAATAATGCTCAGTCTTTTAAATGACAGAAAAGGTAGGTATTAAACTATTTGTTCTCTAATGTCTTCTAGTTTAAAACCACTTGTTTTCAAGCATGTGTTGAAAAATACATGTAAGACTCCCTTTATTTTCTCCTTAATGTTGAAATATAAGGAATTTTTAAAAATTAACTTTTTTCATGCATATTCTTTTCTTTACAAGCCACTCCAAAATGATACTAGCTATAAAAGGCTGAATTCACACAGCTGTTTTATAAAGCCATTGACACTTTAATAAAAGTCCAAAATAAACATTTAAAAATTTTTCCCAAATAACAAGTGATTGTTTGTCTTGTTTATGCTTGTGAACAAAGGCTGCGTAGCCGCAGTTGTCTGGCTTCTCTGTAATTTTAGGCCCAAGACTCAGCAGACGCTGATTAACCAATCCATCTACCATATGTGCAGAAAGCGACGGCCAGCCTCACTCTCGGCAGGGAAAATTGGCATCCATCTTGGTGCACATGGAGATGTCCCTCTAATCTACAGCCATGCTGGCGCAACAAAACTTTGATGGCCTGAAATACCTTTTGCTGGCTTCACGGCGAGCTGCATGTGCTTGATAAGAATGTATTATTTATAAGACCGCTGTTAGTAATGAGCTATTACACTAATGGCTCATTGTGTTTGGAATTTGATTTCAAATGGCATAGATCACACATTCTGATGAAAATGAGAAAAACATGTTTTGCCATTAGGAACAAAGATTTAACATTCTCCAATTCTACAACCTGTTATATTACCATCATTCATTCTGGGTTGTGACAATTCACAAAAGTTCACAATTATGGACTGCAACATAGCAAGGACATATTGTGCAAATGTCTGCTTTTTTCTTTGTGTTTATTTCAAATAAATATTCTGATCTGAGAAACACTGTTCTGAAATACGAATTTGCAGCAGTGTTCAAATGCATCTTTGTGTGTGGATATTTTCTGGAAAAATAAATTGATTTAATGGGCTTTCTTTACTTGTATAATGAAAAGGCATTGATTGTTGGCTGCTCTCTATCCTTCAGGTGACAGAGATACTTTCTACCACAAAGGTGTCTTCAATTATCTTATAATAAAGAGCAAAACTGGAAGTTTTGTTGTATTCCCTGTGAGGATCTACATGATGATACATAAGACTCAGATTACTAGAAAACCATATGTGCAACGGCCTTGTCTTCACAAGCAGGTCCATTTATAGACATATGTACACTGTATCGTTCACGCTTCCATCTAATAAGTCCTACAGTCACCCACCCCTTTTCGGTCACAATACTGCACAATAAGGGTGCCCTCACTGTGACCACTGCCAGCTTTGATCCCCTCTTCCTGATGCCAAGCACATGGCTCAGCTGGCAGGCTCTGACCACCTGCAGGTCAGTGGTGCCTACTCAGACTACTGCTGCCCATGCAAAAGCAGATGTGCTCTGCCCATCTGTCTCTGGGAACCTCCCTTGACCTCTAACTGCCTGTCCCTGACGTTTCAGTTTAGAGTAAACACCAGATGTCAAGGTAAGTCAGGACAGTTATGAAAAGTGACTTGCAATAAAGTGATGACTAAAAACTCCTCCAAACAGCTATCAAGCCAAAGAAAATCCTCAGAATTAAAAACCTTTAACTAATCAAGGGTTTCCCACATGGCACAGGCACAGTTCTCAGACATTCTATATGCATGGCCTATAACTACCGTGGGCTGGTCTGAGAAGAGACAGACTTGATGTATCTTGTTCCACTGTCTCTAGTCAACTGGAGTCTGGGAAAGCAGCAAATAGGACTCTTTTGTGGAGGACATTAAAGAAACACAGGTCCTAACTGGATTGCAGATCCCATTAAGAAGACCACCCATGACCTGCTGGGAGTGCCTTACCTCTGAAACCACTGAACTGGCCCATGAGCACCCCAAGTTCTCCATGTGCCTCACCTATTTACCACTCCATCCTATTGCTAGCTCCCTTGAATGTTCCCAAAAGCAGCACGAGCAGGCTTTGGCAGATGGCTAGTGAGCACATGCAGAAAATCAGTGGAATCTGTGGGCCAGAGAAAGACCACAAACTTGAGCTGTAGTGCCACCTTTGGGAAAAGAAAAGAGAGGCTGTCAGCACTTGGCCTGGTATTTTGCAAGATCCAGAGAATGCATACAAGCTTAAGAATTCTGCCGTAAGAGAAAGCAAGACGCAAGGAGCATATGTATCCATAGGAGGCCTGAGAAAGGCTTAGAATTCCTAGCAGAGCTAAGAGAGGTATTTCTCCTTTGAAGATAGTAAAGACTGGAGAAGGTGATCGATAGTTCAAATGTGAAGGCAGCAATACAAAATTCCAAGAAATAAACAAATTTAAAAAAAAGGAAACATAACACCAAATGATCACAATAATCTTCCATTAACCAAACTCAAAGATGTGGCTATCTCTGACTTACCAAATAAAAAATTCAAAATAGCTGTTTTAAAGAAACTCAATGAGCTACAAAAAAAAACACAGATAATTTTAAAAATCAGGAAAACAATACATGAACAAAATGAGAAGTTTAAGAAAGAGACAAATAAAAAATAATAATTGAATAGAAATTCTGGAGCTGAAGAATACAACAAAATGAACCCTCCCCTCCAAAAAAATGCAATAGAGAGTATCAACACAAGGCTTGATTAAGCAGGAGAAAGAATCAGTGAAACTGAAGACACAATCTTGAAATTATCCAGTCAAAGGAAAACAAAAAAAAATGAAAAGGAGAAGAAAAAGCCTACATGATCTATGGAATATCATCAAAAAGACCAATTTGAAATCATTCAATTTCCAGAGGAGAAAAAGGGAGAAGGGGACAGAAAGGTTAAGAAGTAATGCCTGAGGACATCCCAAATCTGAGAGGTTTGGATATCCAAGTTCATGAAACTCATAAGTCACCAAAAAAAAATCAACTTAAGATCTTCTCCAAGATACATTATAATAAAATTATCAAAAATAAGAGACAAAGAGAGAATCTTGAAAGTATCAAGAGACAGAAAGCTTGTAAGTTATAAGGAACTCCCATAAGACTACAGGGGATTTCTCAGCAAAAATCTTACAGGCTGAGAGAGAGTGGAATGATATATTCAAAGAGCTGAAAGAAACAAAATGCCAACAAAGAAAACTTTACCTGTCAAAGCTACCTTTCAGAAATGAAGGAGAGATAAAGACTTTCCCAGACAAACAAAAGCTGAGGGAGTTCATCACCATTAGACCTGCCTTACAAGAAATGCTGTTAGGAGCTCTTTAAGCTGAAATGAAAGGACACTAATTGGTAACATGAAAACATACAACACACTGGTAAATGCAAGTATATAGTCAAATCCAGAATATTCTAATACTGTAAAATGGTGGAATGTTAAACACTTTAGTATAAAGGATAAAGGAAAAAAGTATTAAAGGTAACTATAGCTATAATTTATTAATAAATGTACAATATAAAAAAGGTAAATTGTGACTTCAAAAACATAAAACAGGGAATAAAAGGGTAAAATTTTTGTATATAATCAAAGTTATTATCAGCATAAAATAGACTCATATCTATAAGATGTTTTATGTAAGCCTCATTGTAACCACAATGCAAAACCCTACAGTAGATCCACAAAAGATAAACAAAAAAGAATCTAACCATACCACTATAGAAAATCATCAATTAACAAAGGAAGGCAGTAAGAGATGAAGAAAGAAACAAGGGTACTACAAAATAGACAGAAAACAATAAAATGGCATTAGTAAGTCATTACCTATCATTAATTACTCTAAATGTACATTGATTATATTCTCCAATCAAAAGACATATAGGGAGGGTCGGCTGAGTGGCTTTGTTGGTAAAGAGCTTGCTCAAGAGTGCGAGCTCTGTGCAACAGCGGTTTGATGCCCGGCCCGAGCTGAGTTGCCGCTGAGCTGCCAACAGGTGGCAGGATGGCTCAGCTAAAAAAAAAAAAGACATATAGGGGAGTTCGGGCCTTTGAACATCAACTTCCCATTCTCCTTTTACTGAAACTAAAACTGGAGGGCAGCCGAGTCCAGGGCTCATGCTACCTGCACTGCTCAGCCAATAGACTGACACAAGAGTTGGGCTATAGGGTAAGCATTTATAGTCAGAGCATCGGTGATCAGAGAAGGCAGCGGGTTAACACCTTCAACAACTGCCTTAACATTCTCAGACCATCTCAGGGTATTTAAGGGAAAATCTGGGCATTCCTCCAGAGGTTACCAGACGATTCTGCTTCATGGAGTCTTCCCTATGGTAACATGGCTCTCCAGAGTCGTCAACAATCCAGGAACAATGGTGGAAGTAGCCTGGAAAGAATGCTAGACCATAGAGATTGTGATCAATAAGCATAAGGGTATTAATCATAAGTTTGGGGTAATTTTCTAAAGCAGGGAACTGGGGCAGGGGACATTCCAGGCTCAAGCCACAGGGGGGTAATTTATTACTAAGCTACAGGTCAAGGAAAGGTGGGACCTCTACTATGGGGTTCCCAACTGAGCCTTGCTTCAGTATCTTTGAAACATATGCTTTCTTTCCTTACATGGCAACTCATTGTTGTGTCTGCTCGCTCGCGGGCCGTGAAAGAATCCATGAAGTCAGGTAGAACTATAGCAGATTTATTAAAGTAAGAGAAGAGCTGGCTGGGCAGAGTCTGCTGGAAACTACTGCAAACTACTGCGTTGTCTTTGTTTGATCTCAAGTTTTACATTTTCATGTAGTTGGGGGTGGGGAGAGGTGTGGTAAAGCTGGTTATCCTAACCTTTGCATATGTTATGTAGATTTAAGTTGGAGCTAGGAGAGTGGATCCTATACAGATGCAAGACCTCTCCCAAGTCACAGGCCTAAGTAAATAGAAACTTTGAAATGGCACAGTAACTGGACAGAAAGCAGAATCATTTAGAAGCAAAAAGAAGAAAGCTTTCAAAAAGTCCCAAGCTAGGGCCAGCTGAGTGGAGCATTGGTTAAGAGCTGACTTGAACTGCCAGCTCTGAGCAGCAGGGCCCCAGTTTGGATCCCACATTAGGGCCAGTGATGCTGCGCCCTCTACAGCTAAGATGGTGAACAACAGCTCGACCTGGCCCTGGGCTGCTGTGAGTTGCCGGCGATGGCATAGGC
Organism: Hipposideros armiger; assembly: GCF_001890085.2. NCBI lineage: Eukaryota > Metazoa > Chordata > Mammalia > Chiroptera > Hipposideridae > Hipposideros > Hipposideros armiger. Next base: position 1,716,231 of record NW_017731545.1, on the reverse strand, counting down.
TGCAGTGGGGCTGCAGTGGGCTGCCATAAGCTACTGTGAGTGGTTGGCAGCCGGCATGAGCAGCTGGCAGCCAGCGTGAACTACCAAGAGCTGCTGGAGTGGCCATCCAGTGGCCGGCGACCGATCTGCCTTACCTGGGAAGAGTGCAATGATAATACCAACATGGGCCAGTGAAGCGACGTCCTCCACAACTAGAATGAAGAACAAAAGGACAGAAACTTGTCTGTTCCCCTTCCCTGATTCCCCAATAAAATCCTTAAAAAAAAAAGACCCAAGCTAAATTGTACTTGTTAATTTGAATTATACCAGAGGTCCAAATCTCAAAAATAAGAGATTTAGTGCCACTAGTACCAAAAAAAAAAAAAAAGGACATATAGTGTCTGGGTGAATAAGAAAGCAAGACCCAACTATATGCTTCTCCAAGAGGCTCATTTAAGCTTTAAGGACACATACAGGCTCAAAGTGAAGAGGGAAAAAAAAGATATTCCATATAAGGGGAACCCAAATGAGAGCAGGAGTAGCTATACTTATATCAGACAAAATAGACTTGAAGCCAAATACCATAACAAGAGACAAGGAAGGTCATTATATAATAATAGAGGGCTCAATCAAGAAGATATAACAATAATTTTATGTTTATATTTATATCCAACATTGGGCCACCTAAATATATTAAGCAAATATTAAAATATGTAAAGGGAGAAATAGACAATTCAATAATAATAGAAAACTTCAATACCCCTACTTTCAACAACAGATAGAACATCCAGACAGAAAATCAACAATAAAATGTTGGGCTTGAATGCTAGTTTAGATCAAACGGACCTTACAGACATATAGAGAACATTCCATCCAACAGCAGCAGAATACACATTCTCTTCAAATACATGAAACATTTTCCAGGACAGATTGTTGCACAAGTCTGAGCAAATGTTAAGAAGACTGAAATCATACCAAGTATCTATCATGTATTATGAAAGTAGAAATCAATAACAGTAGGAAAGCTGGAAAATTCATAAATATGTGGAAATTTAAAAAAACTCCTGAACAACTAAGAAGTCAAAGATTAAGTCAAAAGGGAAATCAAAAAATATCTTAAAACAGTCAAAAGTGGAAAACAACACACCAAAACCTATGGGATGCTAACAAAGCAGTTCTAAAATGTAAGTTTATGCTGATAAATGCCTACAGTATGAAAAAAAGAAAGATCTCAAATAAACAACCTACCTTTACACTTCAAGGAATGAGAAACAGAACATTAAATTAAGCCCAAAGCTAGGAGAAGGAAAGGAAATAACAAAGATCAGAGCAGAAATAAATGAAATAGAGCTATAAAAACAACAAAAAAGATCAATAAAAGTAAAAGGTAGTTATTTGAAAAGATAAACAAAATTGATAAACCTTTAGCAAGAATAAGTAAGGGAGAAGACTTAAATAAAATAAAAAATGAAAGAAGAGATATTACAACTAGTAACACAAAAATGCAAAGATCATGAGACTACTACAATTATATGCCAACAACCTACCATGACTGAATCATAAAGGGACAGAAAATATGAACAGATCAATAACAAGGAGATTGAATCAGTAACCAAAAACCTCCCAACAAAGAAAAGCCCCAGACCAGATGGTTTCACTGGTGAATCTTACCAAATATTTAAAGAATGAACACCAATCCTTCTCAAACTCTTCCAAAAAATTGAAGAGGAAGGTACACTCCCAAACTCATTTTATGAGGCAAGCAATACCCTTATATCAAAGCCAGATAAGGACACTACAAGAAAAAAAAACTACAGACCAATATCCATGATAAATACAGATGCAAAAATTCTCACCAAAATATTAGCAAACTGAATTCAACATCACATTAAAAAGATTATACACCATGATCAAGCAGGATTTTCCCTGGGATGCAAGGATGATTCAACAATCAATAAATGTGATACTCCACATCAATTAATAGATATTAAAGATAAAAATCATAGAATCACCTCAAAAGATGAAGAGAAATCATATGGCAAAATGCATCCTTTCATAGTAAAAATGCACAACAAATTGGGTATAGGAGACACAAACATCAGCACAATAAATGCCACAAATGACAAGCCTACAGCTAACATAATATCAACAGTAAATGGTTAAAAAACACTAGTCTAAGATCAGGAACAGGATAAGTGTCCCCAAATATTCAACATGGGACTGGAAATCCTAGCCAGAAAAATCAGACAAGAAAAAGAAATAAAAGACATTCAAATTAGAAAGGAAGAAGTAAAGCTGTGTTTGAAGATACGATCTTATAGATAGAAAAACCTAGACGCCACCAAAACAACAACAACAAAAAACTAGTAGAACTAATGAACAAATTCAGTAAAGTTGCAGGATACAAAATCATCATATAGAAATCAGTTGCATTTCTATACACTAACAACAAAATACCTGAAAAAGAAATAAAACCCATTCACAATACTATCAAAAACAATAAAATGCTTAGAAATAAATTTAACCAAGGGAGTGAAAGATCTATACACTGAAAACACAAGATTTTGATGAAAGAAACTGAAGATACAAATGGAAAGATATCCTTTTTATGGAATAGAAGAATTAACCTTGTTAAAATGTCCATACTACCCAAAGCTATCTATAAATCCAATGCAATACCTATCAAAATTCCAATGGCATTTTTCACAGAAATAGAAAAAGCAATCTTAAAATTTGTATGGAATCACAAAAGACCCCAAACAGCTAAAGCAATCCTAAGAAAGAACAAAGCTGGAATCATCATACTTCCTAATTTCAAAATATATTGCAAAGTTATAGTAATCAAAACAGTATGGTACTAGATAAAAACATACACAGGCCAGTGGAATAGAATTCAGAGCCCAGAAATAAAAGCCCACATACACAGTCAACTAATATTTGACAAGGGAGCCAAGAATACTCAATGTGGGAAGGACAATCTCGAGAAAATAATGTCGACAAAACTGGGTATCTATGTGCAGAAGAAGAAATTGGGCATCTATCTTACACTACTCACAAAAATTAAATCAAAATGGATTAAAGACAGACACAAGACTTGAAATGAACTCCTAAAAGAAATATAGGGAAGAAGCTCCTTGACATTGGTCTTGGCAATAATTTTTTTGGATATGATGCCGAAAGCACAAGCAATGAAAGCGATAATTAATAAGAGGGACTACATCAAACCAAGAAGCTTCTGCACAGCAAAAGAAACAATCAACAAAATGAAAGGACAATCTATGGAATGTGAGAAAATATTTGCAAACCATATATTGGATAAGGGATTAATATATAAAATATACAAACAACTCATACAACTCAACAGAACAATAAAATCCAATTTAAAAATGGGCAAAGGCCCTGTATAGACTTTTCTCCAAAGAAGACATACAAATGGCCAACAGGTACATGAAAAAATACTCAACATCACTGCTCATCAGGGAAATGCAAATCACACCTACAATGAGATATGGCCTCACACCTGTTAGAATCTCTTGTCATCAAAAAGACAAGAGATAACAAGCGTTGACAGGAATATGAAGAAAAGGGAACCTTTGTGTACTGTTGGGGAGAATGTAAATAGGCATAGCTACTATAGAAAACAGTATGCAGGTCTCCTAAAATTAAAAATAGAATTACCATATGACCTAACAATCCCACCTCTGGGTATACAACCAAAGGAAATGAAAACAAAATCTCAAAGAGATATTTGCACTCCCATGTTCACTGTGGCATTATCCACAATAGCCAAATTATGAAAATAACTAAGTGTCCATCAACAGATGAATAAAGAAAATGTGATATCCATATCTATACATCTATATCTATCTATCCATCGATTCATACACAATGAAATATAATTCAGCCATGCAAAAGAAGGAATACTTGCCATTTGCAGTAACATGGATGGACCTTGATGGCATTATGCTAAGTGAAATAAATCAGACAGAGAAAGACAAATACTGTATGATATCACTTATATGTGGAATCTAAAAAAGCTAAACTCAGAAATAGAGTAAAATTATGGTTACCAGGGGTTTGGGGTGACAGAAATGGGGAGATATTGGCCAAAAAACACAAGCTTCCAGTTATAAAACAAATAAGTTCCCAGGATCTAATGTACAAGCATGGTGATTATAATTAATACTGTATTATATACTTGAAAGTTGTTAACAGAGTAGATTGTGAATGTTCTCACCACAAAAAAGAATTGGCACATAATCATGTGATGTGATGGAGGTTAGCTAATGCTCTATCTATGGTGGTAATCATGTTGCAATATATAAGTGTATCAGATCAACACACCTTAAATTTACACAATGTTACATGTGTAAATAAATTTATCTCAATAAAGCTGGAAAGAAATAAAAGCCTTTTTCAAAAAATAAAGACTTGAGTAAACTGGATTCATACAGTTTGCTCATTAAAAGTCCTTGCTGGTTTCTGTATGAATCATATTACTTCTAATAGTTTTTGTTCCATCGTGTAAAGACATAGTTTTTCAAAATGGTGTTGTTGGAGCCAAATGTTTCTTGACCCTTCCTTTTGTCATTAGCCTGAAGCTGTAGGTCGAATGAGAATGTGTGATAGGAAGTCCTTAAAGGAAAATACAAAAATTGTAATATGAAAAAATAAAAATAAAAACCCTTTCAATGCAGAAGAAACAACTATTATGGACTAGTACCTCATAATCTAATTTTTAGGGCCAGTCTCACCTGCAGAAACTAATGCCCATATCTCTCTAAATTCAACCCATTCTTCACCAGATGAGTTTTCCATCATGTAGATAAATTTTCACCACCTGGACTACACACTGGAATCATATGGGGAGCTTTTTTAAAATGCTGATTGTAGCCCACCCCAAAAGATTGATTTAATTGGTCTAAGGGCTTCCTAGGGTCAGGATTTTTAAAAATTGAGATATAGTGTTCCTACCACAAAAATAAACCTGTAAAAAGTATACAATTCAGAGGTTTTTAATATAGCCACAAAAATGTACACTAGCACGGCTATCTAATTCCAGAACATTTTCATCCCCCCATAAAGAAACCCCATACCCATTATTAGTCATTCCCATACCCCTCTTTCTCTAGTCACTAACTATTTTCTGTCTCTATGGACTTGCCTGTTCTGGGCTTTCATATAAATGGCATCATACAATACGTGGGTCTTTTTGTCTGGCTCCTTTCACTTAGTATAAAGTTCAAACATGTTGTAACATGTATCAGTATTTTATTCCCTATTATTTACTAATAATCTTTCATTGTATGGATATACCACCTTTTCTTTATCCATTCATCAGCAGACGGACATTTTACGCTGTTTCCACATTTTAGCTATTATAAATAATGCTGCTATGAACAGGCTCTTTACCTCTCCTTCAGTTTTAAATGATAATAGCCTTGCTGGGTAGAGTAATCTTGGTTGTAGGAACTTGCTTTTCATCACTTTGAATATTTCCCTCAACTCCCTTCTGGCCTGCAAAGTTTCTGTTGAGAAATCAGCTGATGGTCTTATGGGAGCTCCCTTGTATGTAACTAGTTGTCTTTCCCTTAGTGATTTTAGGATTCTCTTTTTGTCTTTAACCTTTATCATTTTAATTATAATGTGTCTTGATGTTGGCCTCTTTGGATTCATCTTGTTTGGGACTCTCTGCACTTCCTGGATTTGAATGTTTCCTTCACCAGATTAGGAAAGTTTTCAATCATTATTTCCTCAAATAATTTCTCGATCCCTTGCTCCCTCTGTTCTCCTTCTAGTACCGCTATGATGTGAATGTTGTTATGCTTGATGTTGTCCCAGAGGTCCCTTAAATGATCTCATTTTTAAAATTATTTTTTTCTTTTTGATGTCCCAAATGGGTTTTTTCTTTTACCTTGTTTTCTAAATCATTGATTTGATCCTCTGCTTCACATAATCTGCTGTCGATTCCTTCTATTGTATTCTTCATTTCAGTTATTATATTCATTTCTGACTAGTTCTTTTTTATGATTTCTATGTCCTTCTGTATGCTTACTATCTCTATGTTGATGTTCTCTCTAAGTTCCTTAAGCATTTTTATAACAAGTGTTTTAAACTCTATCTCTGGTAGGTTGGTTACCTCCATGTCATTTAGATTGTTTTCCCCCCAGAAGTTTTCTCCTGTTCCTTTATTTGGGACATATTTCATTTTTTCCTCATTCTGGCTGCCTTTCTATTTGCTTCTAGTTACTAGGTAGATCTTGTATGTCTCTCAGTCTTTTCCTGGTGGCCTTATATAGGAGGTGTCCTGTGTGGGTCCATGTGCAGTCCCCCTGATCAACTGTGCATGTGTTCTAGGAGTATCCCTTGTATGTGTTGTGTGTATTTTCCTGTTGTAGTTGAACCAATGATTTCTTTTGGCGTGTCAGTGGTTGGGATTGGCTCTCAGGCTGACTGGCTGTGAGAAATAGCAATGCCCAGAGTGTATGAGATGCTGTGTGAAGCTGACCCCTCGAAGTGGAATTTGCCCCAGTGCACTCTTGTGCCTGTTGAGACCAACCTTTGGTTGTACCACTTGTGGTGATAATCAGGTAGTGCTCTGATATGGTCTAAGATCAGCCTCTGGTGTGTTGTTTCTGGTGCCTCTTGGGAGGGGCTCTTGTGCAGGCCAATATCAGCCTTGCCTGTGACTGGCCCCAGCAACCTGGTGGGAGCTACAAAGCTATATGCAGTTGGTTGCTGGCTGTGCTGGATTTGGAGGCATGTGGGGTGGCCTTATTGTGAACCAAGGCCAACTGCCACCAGTATCAGGCCTGGGGCAGCTTAACAAACAGCCCAGGGCTCCCCTTGGCCTGTTGCCACCTGCTGACTGGCCATAAGGCTTAGCTGCTGAATGAGCCTCCTTAGGTGAGCAGGCCTGTCTGGTTGACCTGGTGTTGACAGTGCTCCCAGCAATGCCACCCAAGTTGGGTGGGGTGGGGTGGGGTCTCAGGGAGTCACTGGGCGGGGCCAGTGGTTTTCACAAAGTTAATGCACAGTCAGTTCTTGTGTCAGTGCACAGCCTGTGGCCACTGTGCAAAATGACCAGAGAAAACCACAACCTGCCACCACTTGCCTTGGGCCCATAGATTCCCAAGAGCCTTGCTGGAAAGGCTGTAGCACAAGCTGGGGCTGACTACCTGTCCCTAAAAGTTTCCCAGGCCTCCATGGGGTGTCCTTTGCTGTAGAAGCCTTCTGCAGCTTGTTGTGCAGGGTGACTGCCCAGGTGCTGAGAGTGCCCTGGGTGATGCCACACTAGCTAGGCAGGGTGGGGTCCCAGGGAGTCACCAAAATAGGGCCCACACAGATCTTATCAGACCAATGCAGTCTCAGATTTGGCCCTGTGGGGGAGGGTCCAATACAGGAAAGATGGTGGCCCCCCTATAGGTTACATATGAAGTGAGCTCCACATAGAGATAATGGCAGCTGTCCCTGTAGTCCTTTCCCTGAAGCCACACAACTCAGTCTTTCCCTGTACATCTCTGGTGCCTCTCGATTTGCCGCCCCTTTGCCGGAGCCCAGAGTGAATGTTAGCAAGCGAATGTTTGCAAGCGAGTAAGTCTGTGCACAGGCCTTTTATAGGATGTCGAGGTTTCTAGCTGCCTTCTGTCTCACTGGAATAGATATAACCCTCATTGATTTTTCACTGCCAGACGTTGTGGGAACTCTTCTTCCCAGCACAGGAACCCTGGGTTGGGGAGCCTGGTGTGGAGCTGGACCCTTCACTCTTCCAGGTGGATCTCTGCTGCCAAGGTGTCCATCCCAGTGCTCAACCACTGTCTGTGGGTTTGGGGTCAGCTTGTTTCATGTCTCCTTCCTTCCTACCAGTCTCTACCTGGTCTCTTCTTTATAGACTTAATTATAGGGGTTCTGTTGAGGTAGTCTTCAGATGACTTTTGAGGTTGACTGTTCTATAATTTATTTGTAATTATAATATGATCATGGGAGGTGGTAGGCATAGAGTTTACCTATTCGGCCATCTTGAACTTTTTCTCCTCATATTTCTTATGTACACATATAGCACATGCCATTGGTCACAGCCCTATCCTTCCCAAAGCTGAACAGTCACCACACATTCCCTAATGACCCTAAAGTGCTAATAGTCTATTTTTTTCAGTCAGACAATTTTTCCATACCACTGGGCAGACCCCCTGAATATCCCTATTTCAGTATTTTCAGTTCTTAACAGTGCCCAAAACTTCAGATGGAGTGGCATGAGGTATAATGCCATGATGGTATTTTTCAGCAAGGCCTATTTTAGCAGGCTCAAAGTAATATAAAGGCCTAAGATACCTCAATACACTTGTGTTTAGGTATCAAAATTAGGACTTTCATTATCAAATCCCGTGGGAGCCAAGGCAGAGAAGAAACCCACTGCTACCTGAAGTTCTGTAAGGGAGGAGTGTGCCTCTGTGAATGCCCCCAGGGGTGGGACAAGGATAGGAAATGGTCTCAAGAGTTGCAGAGTAGCTCATACCAGCCACCTGGGGTCCTGGGTCAGCCTGTTCACTGCTCTGGGCTGAGACACACTGAAGCTAGCTAGCTTGCCAGTTCTCCTTTTTGTCCCTTTTCATACTTTCCCTTGGGTGTGGACCTCTGGGTCTACAGCTGGAAAACCAGAGGGTGTGGGTTTCATTTTTCTTTACTCCCACCCTTACCTCCAGTCTCAGTAAAGCCTTCCTGTATGGACACGGCAGAATCAGCACACTTGTAGGGAATGTCTTGAGTCAGTGGTCACAACTGATAGGCTCACAGGGCCAGGCTGATACAAAGTGGGGAAGATGGCCTGTGGGGTCATGAAGCCCTGAAGTGCAGTGGGAACAGTAATGGGCTAGAGGGCACCTGAACTGCCTGCAGTGGCAGCCACTCCAAAGCTCCAACTCACTAGGGTCCTGCAGAAAACAGACCCAACACACAATCCTGATTTTTTCCAGAAAAGCTAGAAATTTCCATTGTTAGAGACACTTTACTAATTTTTAAATGTTTGCCATTAATACAACAAAATTTAATCATAATAACCGAAATCAAATCATGAGAAAATATTGCGCAAATCTAAATTGCGAGACATTCCAAAAAATAGCTGACTTGTGTTCTTCAAAACTGTCATCATGACAGACAAAAACAGACTAGGAAGTTGCTCTAGATTATGAGACTGAAGACACATGACACTTGAGTGCAATGAATAATCTGGATTTACTTTTGCTATAAAGGACACTACCAGGACTGTCAGTAAAATCTGACTAAGGTCTGTATATTAGATAATAGGATTGTAAGAATCATAATTGCTTGAATTGATCATTGTACTATAATTATATGAGAACATCCTTGTTTTTAGGAAATATACACTGAAGTATTTAGTGGTAAAGGGGCATTACATCTGCAACTTACTCTTAAATGGTTCATTAAAAATAGATAAATACATATTAGAGAGAGAGAAAGCAAAGGGAATGATAAAGCAAATATGGTAAAACATTAACATTTAGGGAATTGGGGTGCTTCTAAGCTTCTGTGATTATAAAATCTTGTAAAACAAAAAGTTAAAAATTACTTTCCAAGTAAAAAAAAAATCCATCTGCCAGCAGGATGTTGGTTTGTAACTTCTGGTTTCTGGGATCTTGGGGTCCCTCGAGGATCTTTCCCCTCACCCTAACTCTAACCCCAGAGACAGGACAAAGAATCTACAGCAGCTTAGACATCTGAAGGGACCTCACAAAAACCTAAAAACCTAAAGCCAGTTAACACTGGGAAGGGGGGTAATGCCACAGCTTGGACACTGGACTGGCATGCCACCTGGGAGGGCATGGGGAAAGGAAAGGAGATGGCAGCTCCAGGGGTGCTGGGAGAAACAAGGAGCAATGTTGCTTATTTCTCTCATTTCGTATATACCATATAGCGTGTCCCTATATGGATTAATCACCAACCTCACACACGACAGCATGATTTTCTTCGTCTTGGGCCTCTATTAGTTCAGCCAGGAAGTAATCGCCGTAAGTTGCTTTCAGAATTGTGTTATGGTGCATAAATATTGGCATGAGATCATCATGATCTTCTACCCTGTTTAACAGAAAGGCTTAAGTTCAGTGTTCATTCCTTGAATGGAGCACCTACTATATGCCAGACCCTGTTCTAAACGCCAGGAATAATATAACAACATGCTCACAAGATGAACTTACACTTTAATAGGAGAAACAGACAATAGAAATGTAACAAATACATCACTTTGAACATTTCAAATAGTGTTAAGTGCTTTGGAATGGAGAGTGATGGGGTCAAGTGGTCAGGGAAGACCTCTCTGAGGAAGGACATCAGATTCAAGACCTGAATGACTAGAAGAGGATGAAGCTATGTCAAGACCTAGGGGTGGAAAATTCCAGGCAGAAGGAACACACTCAACATGTTTCGGTGTGAAATGTGGGGCAGCATTTGTCATGAATCAAAGGATAAGAAGCTGGGGACAGAATTGCCCAAATATGTTCCAAAGAAGACTATTTCTATGACCTTTTCCCCAGCATCCCCTTCCTCCCCCTAAAAGAATTCCATTGTCTAAAAACAATTTCCAATTATAGGTCCCCTCCTGGAGAGTCATGGTTATACATTAAAGACTCTGAGAAGCGCTACAATAAAGAATTTTAACCTTGTTTATGCCTCTCTCCAACACTGGCCCATGGTATCCTTTATTCCTGAGATATCGCTCCACTTCCCATGGAGGGGGAAATGCCAATTTAAAGGTAATGATGTTCTTCTCACCATTCTGGGGATATCCACATCAAACCTCTATTCTCAGGACCCTCTACAGCAGCGGTTCTCAACCTTCCTCATGCCGCGACCCCTTAATACAGTTCCTCATGTTGTGGTGACCCCCAACCATAAAATTATTTTCGTTGCTACTCTATAACTGTAATTTTGCTACTGTTATGAATCGTAATGTAAATATCTTTTTGTTTTCTGATGGTCTTAGGCGACCCCTGTGAAAGGGTCATTCGACCCCCAAAGGGGTCGCGACCCACAGGTTGAGAACCGCTGCTCTACAGTGACTTTGACAACTAGTGTGGTGTGTGTGGGGGAGGACCCAAGAACCAGGTTTGTAGTAGCATGGTGATGCTGACCTTTGGATCCATTTTGCTGCCATATATATTTTTTATTTTTAGTACATTCTTGGTTACATTTTATCTTCCACTTTACCTGTCTAGGATGCTCTTATATTTTTTCTAGTACTTTTCTTATTTAAATGTTCCACATTTGTATTATTTTTTTCATAGCATATCTGATTTGGCTGCTAAACTTTACTCCACCCAGCACCATGCCTTTATTTCACTACTATGTCATCTTCATCATCCTACTCTATCTTCTGTTATGTTCTCTTTGATCACTCCATCTAGTGAGTGATTAGTGTGTATAATATATAAACTATATTACATAAAATATATAATATATTTTATATATTATAATAAACAAATATATATATATATATATATATAATATATATAAAAGCTCGGGGCTTTATCCAAATTATCATAGCAACCTCAGGAGGTAGGTACCATATTCACTCCGCAGATGGAAGAGAGCAAGGCTCATGGGGATGATGGACTGCTTTGCCTGAGATGAAGAAACAGTTGTCAGCAGAGCCATGTTATGAACTCAGGTCAGCTGACTTAGACCCTGCCATCACATGCTACACTAAGCTAACAATGCACTTCAAAAATATTCCTTTAATTTGACACTCCTTTGCAAATTTGTAGCAGGAAGCATGAACACAAGCAAAACAGTTGAGAGGAAAGACTGGCTCAAAGGCCAATGGTCAACAGTGTGGATCGTCGGCCAGCCTTGCTGGATCAGATCCCCTGATCCTGCCACAGTTTCACTCCCCAAATCGAAATGCTTTAAATTGGACAACCCCAAGCATTCTGGATGAAAATCTCCACCCTGCTCCCAGGATGAAACCTTTACCTCTGCTGACACAGGCACATCTGTTGGAATGATGTTAGTTTTTCATCAATAATAAGAATCTTGATGGAAAAAAATACATATTTGAAAAACTAGGTCTCTGCCCTATAAAACCATAGAGCTAAGGAGAGAGCTAGCCAACAGATCATGGAACAAGAAAGAAACACACACACACAAACACACACACACATACACACACACACACACACACACACACACACACACAGAAGATGACAACTAGGGGGATTACTCTCTAGAAGAGTGAACAGTAGGGGTCCTTATCCAGGCAACCAGGGTATTTACTTGTTATATTATCAACCCGGCTATGATGTCACCCATCAGTTTATTCCATATGCTAGGGAATTAGAGAAATTCTCTAGTGGTGAGTCTAAAGCATGGAACCAGAAACAAACTCCAACTGTGTTTTTAGGATGAACATGACTGTACTCTGATGCCATAGCCATTTCACAAGCTATTTAAGCTCTACACTAATTGTTTTTCAAGTAGTCCTTGACCACTTGCCTATCTATTTTTATGTGTATGTTATCACTTTGAGAGCTACCAGGGGCCATCTGTGGCCAGGTGTACCAAGGCTGCACAATAAATTCATCAAGGCTCATGGTACTCTTTTGAAAAGATTGGAAAAGAAACAATACAGTGTAGTGGTCAGCCTGGGCTGGGAAGCCAGAGGCCTGAGTCTGGATTTAATAGCTATAACCTTGGGCAAGTCATTTAACCTCTCTATGCCAGTTTTCTCATCTGTTATAAAGACAGTAAATGTTAAGACAATAATGTGTGACATGTTATTATTAACACTATTACTACTTAGGTAGGAAGGGTCAATAAGAACAACTGAAAAACATTTATAATCAATGCATGGAATGGAAGAGGTTATCACTACAAAAGCTTGAATCACTATACCAGTTAGTTGCCCATTGGACATTGTAGGTATAAACTCTCCTATTCCATCCACTATCACTAATTTGTTTAAAACCCTGCTTTCTTCACCACACTCTCTTACTCGAATGTTTTTGCCAGCCCCCAGTTTCTGGGATAAACACAGAGCCCTTAGCCTCATTTTAAGGCCTCCATCTTTCCATCCTACCAACAAGGACACAAGTTGACCTACCCATTGTCCCTAGAAGGGGACCTCCTATCTTCCTTCCTTCTACCTCTTTTCCTATCCAGTGCTGTGACCCCGTCACTTATTCCAAATTCCAGCATCTTTCAAGGATCACCTATACCCTACACCCTTCAGGGCTCATCTTCCCAGCCTCTTTTCCTAGAAACCCAATGGGAGGGTAATTACTAAGAACTTATTGTCCACTTCTGGTATTAATGTCAATGAAGGGCTCTTTGGGGACACAGAGGAAGTTCTGTGCTCCTCTGTGACACTTTCCCTTTGACCAAACTCTAGCCAGAATACTCTGAGCCTTCTACTTGACTAGGTCTCAACCTTGAGCTATAAAGAGTTCAACTAACAAATTTTCTAACTGCTTAAGGTCACATCCTAGGATGACCCTAACCCCCCTTAAGGTGCCTTCCTGAGAAAGCTTAAGGCTGCTGAAAGAATTTCCAGTTTGCTCCAGCCAACACCTGAGGATAGGACCTGTCTCCCAGTCTCTGTGGGAGGATAGGAGCCTAACTTCAACAAGCACCAGTTAGCAAACTCAGATGTGTTTAACATGGACCAATGCCGCCTTTCCACTTTTTATAATTTTTCACTTCCCTGACTCTATTGAACCCCTTCTCACTCATACACCTACCTATTCCCTCACTCTCCCTTCAAAACTCTTAGTCACCTCTGTACAAATTGAAGTTGAATTCAGTTCACGCTGGACTCTTTTCCCTATTGCAATAGTTATTATTGATTAAAATCTGTCCTTACCACTTTCATCAGTGTCTGGCTTTGCTGACCTCTGACATCTGCACACCTGGTAGCCTGCAGTGTAGGTACAACCATGACAGCCAGTATGGGTGGGTCCCTTACCATATGCCAGGACCTCACCCAGTGTCCCACATGCACTGACAGCACTGGGTGGTGCCATTGCTAAGACTGTTTTCCAGGTGAGGGACATGTGGCCTGAGAGGGCATATCTGGGGAGTGAGCCCACAGTCCCTCTACTTATTCTCTGACTCTACTTCTTGAGAAAACTGCCTCGTCACTTCAATGTTAAGCCTTGGTTTCTCATCTGCAAAAGGGGCAGGGTCAAGGATAGAGGGGAGGGTTCAATGTGGTGATACAAGAGACATCCTCAACTTCACTCTCTGGCAAGAAGTAAGCCCTCAGCAGCATTTGCTCTGGGGACACTTCATATGCCCCTGTCACGTGCCACATCACTTGGAAACCCCCACCAGCTGGTGCTACCTGAGCACACAGGACCCTGGCTGAAAGAGCCTAGAACACACCACTGCATTCCAGAAACCACTCACTTCCCCACTTAGCAACCTGCCAAAAGAGTGCTAACAGGTGGCTTTACTTTGTAAAGAGTCCTAGAATGATATTGCTTAAAAAAAAATTCTAGTAGAGAATAGCCAATAAATCCATTTCTAAACATTTTGCCAAAATAAAATTCTGTACCAATATTTAGTAATAGAGATAATTATTTTAAATAATAGGAAAATAATTCAATATCCTATTCATTTGAAGTGGATCAAGACAGCTACCAACTAGGGAACTCCAAAGTAAACTGTGTACCATGGGCTTTTCTCCATATGCTGGACATAAAAATATTACCCCATGGATTTAAAAACCAGGAATAAAGGTTCAGATAGACCCAAGGCTGTAAGCCTAATCATGAGCCCTTAGCAGCCCATTAACAAAGTTACCCATAATTATACCTCAATACTAATTCTTCTGGGAAAATAAGAAGAAAACATCTAAATTGTGGAGTTCTGAAGTCTCTCTCCCTTAGCCCTTTCCCAAAATGGATAAAGAGGCACTTGTTCTGCTAAATGCATTCCTTGGGGTAATTGATAATTTATGATCTTGCATCAGCCCCAGTGCTAATGATAAAATATGACATCATCCTCACAGAGTCTCAAATGGCATATGACAAAGTCCAGCTGCACCGAAACAAAACACCCGGCTACCAAAAACAATTCATCCCATAAAATGTTTAAATTCGAGCACTCTGAGGTGATGAGCACCACTTGCCGTTCACATAGGAGGAGAGCCACAGCTTCCTGTGAATTTGTTCTGCAAAGGAAAGCCACAAGCCTGTCGCCTCTGTAACCAACAGCGTTTCAGTGGTGATGATTATGGAGGGTTATAGTTCATCAACATAAAGCACAATGGGAATGACACTGTTCTCTGAGTGAAAAACAACATCCCTTTATATCTTCCATTCAGTACATGGCCTGGAGGAGGCAAGCTTCTTCATGTAATCAGTTAGAGAATGTTTTAACTTGTTTGGAGGAAACAAAAGTTATAATTGATTCCTCAGGCACGTAAATGTCCGTCAGATTCCGAAAAACATGCCAGATGAAAATGGAGTAAAATCCAAAGCTTAAAAAAATCAACAGCTTTCCAAGGAGGAGAATCCTCCTTGGGAGGACTTGGGATATGGATGTCCTCTAAACCCCGGAGAAGGTAAAATGAAGAATTACAGGGGGCCGGCCGAGTGGTGCGTTGGTTAAGAGCTGGCTTGGGATGCCAGAGGGCCCCAGGTCAGATCCCACACATGAGGGCCAGTGACACTGCCCTCCACAGCTAAGATGCTGAACAACAGCTCGACCTGGAGCTGGGCTGCTGTGAGTCGCCGGCGACAGCAG
>NW_017731545.1:1695536-1698666 GCF_001890085.2 Hipposideros armiger | reverse complement strand
GCCGACCCTCATAGCTTTTATTATACTAGGTTATCACTGTTCTATTTTATTATGTTATTGTTTTAATCTCTTACTGTGCCTAATTTATAAATTAAACTTTGCAATAGGTATTATGTATAGGAAAACACATTATATATATATATATATATATAGTCTAGTACCATCCTTGGTTTCAGCATCCACTGGGGGGTCTTGGGACATACTCTCCTGGGAAAAGGGGAGACTACTGTACTTTACAACACTGACTGACAGCACATAATCCTTTCCTGGTAACTCTTCCCCCACCCCCATGAGGACTTGAAAAAGGTAGGTTTCTTTGCCCCCAGAAGGATCATTCCAATAGTTTCTAAGTCTGAGAACATCTCAAATTCACCACTGATGATTAGTCACACTCACTATAGATGATACAGATGTGTCCAGGAGCAGCTATGCTTCATTTCAGATATTATGCAAAATACAGAACAGTAACTTCAATAATTAGTATCTAAGTAGGGGGTGGATTACTGCACAATTTTCCACATGGGTAAATCAAAGAAATGGGATTGGGGATTACAGCATTAATTCACTGGTTCTGAATATGTTGCTAGGTAAATGGTGGAAGGATAATTACATGCCTAAACCCTTCACTGGTTTAGTGTCTTAAGAATTGTGTTCTTCACCATAAATTATTTGTGTAACTATTAATGAAACAAATATTGAAAAATAAATGTGGGGGAAATAAATGAGGAAGCCTAAGAGGATGCACAGCCATGTCCATCTGATGTTTTGAAATGTCTTTTTTCCTACACTGTTAAGGAGGGAGATAGTCCACAGAAATGCATTTTCCAGATACCTGAAATTCTACATCTTAAGGTATCACAACTCGAATTTGAACATTTTGGACAGAAGGCTTCTTAAAATGTGTCTCTCCACCTTCTGCAAGCAAAAGCATCTGCAAGCATCAATTTCCTCATGAATTCACTATTATACACTAAATTGCCTTTTTATAAATATCCCTTCATCATTACACTGTCATCTCTTTGTCACCAGGACTATTCCTCTTCTAGCAGATTTTCTTCTAGCAGATTTTCTGTGGGCTGGGCAAGAGGAACACTTCACCATCAGAGGCTGAATAAGCAAGACCTCAAGGTAAGGAATCAGGAAAGTTTAGTTCAGGCCATGTAAGCCTTGTCTGCTTGAAGATTACAGTCCATAACACTAAAGTTTCACGGGCAAAAGAAGAAAAGGAGGGGGTGGGGTGAAAAGGGGAGAAGGTAGAAGACCAACTCACAACCACTAGTTACCACAGGCTTACTAGCAACCTGAATGACAAATGGGGCATCAGTGAGTAGATTAGCAAAGATGTCACCTTACTAAAAAGTAAAATAGGTGATTTTTACATAGGCTGCCTCTGTACATGTCAGTTTCAGTTTTAGACTCATATACAATTATCTATTACAGTCCCCAGTATCCAAATCTGGTATACTTTAAGAAAATATGGAGCCTCCCGGTTGGTGAATATGAGGTGTAATAAAAAAATATGGTGAATGTTTAAATAAAAAAATTTATTACAGTAAAAGACACTGCCATTAATCTCCCTCAAAACACTCCCCCTCTCTTTGAACACATTTATCTCATTGTTCTTGCCACTTTCTGAAGCAGTTCTGGAAGTCCCCTTTTGTGAGTGTTTTCAGTTGTGCTGTTGTGGCTGCCTCGATGTCCTGAATTGACTCAAAATGTTTACCTTTCATGGTCATTTTGACTTTGGGGAAGAGCCAGAAGTCGCACAGTGCCAGATCTGGTGAACAAGGTAGATGAGGACACAACCATAATGTTTTTATTTGACAGAAATTGATGTACCAGAAGTAATGTGTGACACAGAGCGTTGTCATGATGGGGGATGAAACCTTTTGCCTATTTCATGTTAATACATTGTTCATGATCCATGATTTACAGCACACTTTAAAACACACCTTCTCTCAACTATAGCTCACACCCAACTGACTGCACTGAACAAGTTGAAACTTGTCACACACTGTTACTAAGGTTCAATGTGCAGCTTCCCGAATTGAAAATCCCTGCCTTTCCGTTGGATGGCACTACTTAGCAGCATTCACCATATTTTTTATCATACCTCTCATGGAGTTTTGGGGAGAGTGGTGAACCTGGAGAGAGCACGGAAGCTCTGTCCCTTTGCCCATACCTTGTCCTATATAGCTTTTCCATCTGACACTTCCTGAGTTACAACCTTTTATAATAAACTAGTCATCTAGTAAGTAAAAAAAAGAAATTTTTTTTGAAATGTGCCTCCCTCACTTATAACCTATTCCCCTCTATCTTTTCTCAAAGAATTGTCTACTTTTTACATACAGTTTAATCATCCATCCAGATAAAAAGTTCAACTATTTTATTCCTTTAAAATGTAACCTGTAAAATGGCACTCAGACCCACAAATATTTAGGTAAGTGCAAATAAAAAAAAAATACTGTTGGGGCTGGCCAAGTGGCTCAGTTGGTTAAGAGTTAGCTTAAGAGTGCGAGCTCTGAGCAACAGGGCCGCTGGTTTGATTTCCACATGGGCCAGTGATGCTGTGCCTGAGCTGCTGCTGAGCTGCCAACAGTTGGCAGAATGGCTCAGCTGGTGAGAACGCATTCTCCTAACAACAAGACTGCCTGTTCGATGGTGGGCTACACCTGCCCGCAACTAAGACTGAACTCAGCACCTTGAGCTGAGCTGCTGCCCAGATGGCTCAGTGGATAGAGCATGTGCTCTTAAAAACAAGGCTGCTGGTTCAACTCCTGCATGGGATGGTGGCTATGCCCACCCACAACTAAGATTGTAACACAGCACCTTGAGCTTAGAGACCACGAGCTGCTGATGGGCAGCCAGATGGCGACTGGTGCCCTCCACAATGAAGATTGAAGAAAAACAACTTGGCTGGTCCCCCTCCCCAATTCCCCAACACTGTTCCCTTCCCTCAATTCCCCAATTAAAAAAAAAAATACTGTTTTGACCTAACAGAGTGGAAACAGTTTTTTTGTTTTGTTTTGTTTTTTAAAGATTTTTTATTGGGGAATTAGGGGATGGGAACAGTGCTGGGGAATTGGGGGAAGAGGAAGACAAGTTGCTGTCTTTTTGTTCTTCAGTCTAG
>NW_017731545.1:1687633-1695271 GCF_001890085.2 Hipposideros armiger | reverse complement strand
CATCTTAGCTGTAGAGGGCAGTGTCACTGGCCCTCATATGTGGGATCCGAACCGGGGCCCTCTGGTGTCCCAAGCCAGCTCTTAACCAATGCGCCACTTGGCCGGCCCGGAAACAGTTTTAATAATTGAAAACCTCCAGCACTGGTGAGGATATAAGAAAACGAGACTGTTGGTTACTATATAAATTGACACGATTATTTTGGCTGGATAATCTGGTAGCATGTATTTTAAAATCTTAGTATTTGATACACTCTTACCTAGAAATCCTACTTCTAGGTATCTCTAATATAGAAAAAATAACATGTATACTTGAAGATATATGTACAAGGCTGTTTATCACAGTATTACTTGTTATGGAATAAAATGAGGACAAATTTCCATAAATTAATTTAATTAATTCCATTAATTAAATCATATTAGAGCCACATGATGAAATACCATGCAGCCACTAAAAAATAAAATAAAATTGATCTGGAAAGATGAAGAGCTGCTATATTAAATGAAAATTACAATTTGAGAACATATGATAATGACTATATATGTATTTAGAGAAAGAAAAAATGCACACATGTACTTGCATGTGTGTGTAGTTACATATTCACATAGAACGATAAAATAATGAGTAATTTTTACTTTTTTCTGATTTGAAAATATAATTCATTTTATTAAATAAACCCATCCTTCAAATTAATTAGCAAATGACAAAAAAATAATAGATTTTTAAATGAAATAAAGACAAAAGTACAGCAATTGTTAGACTATTTACAAAATCCTGAAAAACTCATTTATGGAACTTTCTCATAACATAATTTAAAAACTGCCTACTTGTGAATACTTCCATAACAAAACTTCTTTACAGAAAGAAATTTCCCGAAGAGCAGGAGGGTCTATTTACCTGTGCTGGTACTAACAAGAGAAACTTCATAAATCAGGAAGGAGGATGTGAAAGGTGTGAGAGAATTAATTAAAAATGTTATTTCACAAAATTCTTTTTCTTCAGAATATATTTGGCTTCCATTAGTATTTGTATCATGATCAAACAGGTTTTATAAACATAATTATAATGTGAGTATTAAACTATGAATAAGAAGAAAGTAAAGAAAAAATAATTTTCAATGAGGAATTTTCTTCTCTCTTGTCCTAAAGTAAATGGATAATTTGTATCTAAACTTATAGTAGTCCTTGGCAATCTTTTTTTAGACACATGCTGTCTGGATCTCAGAATGCAAAGTAAATGTTCTACATGAAGAGTAAAGATGGAATCACTTTATATTGTTTGCAAAATGTTCAACATCTGCCTCCCTCTCATCACTAAACTTCTTTAAAGAGCAGTGAGTAATAAAAAAAAACACCAAGACAAACAAAAAAGAGCAGTATTACCTTGCCTTAATTTCCTTATCTCTCATTTATTCAGCTCACTAACATTTGATTACCAATATCCAACTCTGCCCTTCAAGGAGGGACAAGACCGACCCCAAACCAAATGGCAGGATAGAGAACACTGGTGACTGAGTGGCCAAGGTTGGCACAGAGAAGCCAAACGGATGAGATTGGAAGAAAGCTGAGGCCTAAATCCTGGGAAAGGCAGAGTTCAGAGCCATGAAAACAACAGATTAATAGGAGAAGGAAACCAGGATGGGGCAGGATTGGAGCTGGAGTCTGGAGGAGAGGCCAATGTCAGGGCAGTCAGCCCCCTCTCTCTCACCCAAAGTTCACCTAACTTTTCTTTAATATGGGGGGAGTGGGGGGTGCAAAAAAAGGTATACAAGTGGACACTTTGGTCAATGTTGCTCAAGCAGTAGTTTGCTGTAATCAGAAGTGTCTGAATGCTGATGGTAACCACTTTGAGCACCTCTTGTAATAGCAGAAGTCAAACGTGTCTTGTATTCATTCATCTTTTGTTATCGGTATATATTGAACATTACAATTTTAACAGTTTTTTCCTTTCTTAAAATATGTCTACATTTTTTGGCACCCTCTGTAGATATAGAATTATTAAAGTTATTAATTTTTCTTAACTGGGTTTTGGTAGTTTGTGTTTTTCAAGGATTTGTCCCATTTTAGTAAACTGTTAAATTTATGAAGTTGTAGTATTCCTCTATCCTTTAATGTCTGTAGGATCTGCAGTGATATCACCGCTTTTATTGCTGGTATTGGTGATTTGTCGTCTTTTTTTTTTTCTTGGTCAGTTTGGCTAGACTTCATCAGTTTTATTCACATTATCTTTGTCTTTTTAAACTTCCAAACCCAAAGACCTGTGTTTTGTGTACTCAAATTATTTGATTTCCCTGCATCGTTTGCCACTTTAAGCATCATTGACTTCTGTAAAACTCCTCTCCTCTTCCAGTTTTCTTTTTTATTATCATTAGTAGCTCATTTTCATCTTTCAATATTCTGCCCTAGTACTGTTTTCACTTTAAAATCTCCCCCTCAACTAGATAATCTCCTTTATTCTCATGATCTCATTCATCAAAGTACCTATATTTCCAACTCTCTCTTGTACATCTAATACTATTGTTTCTATTTTGACCTAATGAATCCACCACTTCCCCAAAACCCTGAGTCATCATTAACTCATTTTAATCCTTTACTTCACCCAAATAGCACTTTCCCTCTCAAACATTACTTTGCATCTGTGCATTTTCCCAGATCTATTCCCCACCTGGATCTTTTTGTCACTGCCCAAATTCCACCTGGTATCATTTCTTGGCCAGACTATTGTGTGCTCCTCCTCTATAAGCCACTGAATACAAAAATCAGTTACCTTTGAACACATAGCCCATATCATGCATTTCTTCTTCAGTGCTCCCTGCTGATTCCAAGATAAAGCCTTCTCATTACAGTTCTTCCTTTGCTATCCAGCATCTACTCTTCCTCCCCATAGCTGAACAGCAGCCACACCTGCCTCCCTGCCTGGTAACAGACATTCCAGGTGCTTTCCTGCCTCCATCCTTGTTCATTCTGTCCCTCTGACTGAACTCTGACTCATCCTTCCTGACTAGGTTCAGAGGCTACTTTCTCTGTGAGCTTTTTTCTTTCAAATTATTTTTTTCATTGAGGTATAATATCATATACAAAAATGCATAGCTATTAAGAATACAGTTTGATGAGTTTTGATATACACCCCAATCAACATACAGAACATTGCAGTCACCCAAGAATTCCAACATGTCCCTCTCAGTCTCATTCTTCTCTCTACCGGAGGCAACCAGTGACCTTCCCTCTTCCCTTTCCTTCCCTTCCCTTTCCCTGACTTGCCTTGCCTTTGCCTTTGCCTTTGCCTTTCCTTGCTTTTCCTTCTTACTATTAGTTTCAGGTGTAAAAAACAACATAGTGGTTAGACATTTATATACCTTACAAAATGATAACCCCAATAAGTCTATTACCCATCTGATACTGTACGTAATTACAATACTATTGACTATATTCCCTGTGCTGTACTTCATATCCTTATGGCTATTTTTTTAAATTGCCATTGACATTCAATATTATTTTACATAAATTTCAGGAGCATAGCATACTGGTTACATGTTTACATAATTTATGAAGTGATTCTCCCCAACCCATATGTCTAGTATCCATCTGACACTGAACAAAGTTTTTACAATATTATTGACTATATTCCCCACACTGTACTTTACATGCCCATGACTATTTTGTAACTACCAATTTGTACTTCTTAATCCCTTCACCTTTCTCACGCAACCCCTTAATCCCCCTCCCATCTACCAACCATCAGTTTTTTGTCTGTATCTGAATTTGTTTCTGTTTTGTTTGTTCGTTTATTTTGTACTTTATATTCCACACATAGGATCATATGGTATTTGTCTTTCTCAGTCTTACTTACTTCACTTAGCATAATATCCTCTAGGTCCATCTGTGTTGTTGCAAATGGTAAGATTTCATTCTTTTTTATGGCAGAGTAATAGTCCATTGTATAAATGTACCACAAGTTCTTATCCAATCGTCTATTGATAGGCCTTTTGGTTGTTTCCACATCTTGGCTATTGTAAACAGCAATGCAGTGAACAGAGGTGCATATAAAATTTTTTTAATCAGTATTTTGGATTTCTGTGGGTAAGTACCTCAGAATGGAATTGCTTGGTCATAAGGTAGTTCTATTTTTATTTTATGTTTTTAAAGATTTTATTGGGGAACAGCCAAGGTCACTGGTTACACATTGCTTTCATGCTACAATGGCATAGTTGACTCTTTAAGGGAGGGCGCAGCTCACAGTGGCCATGCGGAGATCAAACCAGCACTTTGGTGTTATCAACACGGCACTCTGAGTTAACCAGTCACCCCTATTTTTTTTTTAAGAATTTTTTTTATTGGGTAATTGGGGGGATGGGAACAGTGCTGGGGAATTGGGGGANAAAAAAAAAGAATGACAGGAAGCTGATGGGTCTCACTGGCTTCTTGGGAGGTGGGGACAAGAAAGAACTCACACATGATGTCCACTCTGCCAGTTAGGTAGGGTTTCAAGTAGCATTGTGATGCCTGGGCCCCGCAGAACTTTCCCAGCTGGCTGGCATGGTTTCTTGGTGATAGGCAGACCCAATGATTACTTTAATGTTTCGGCATCTTGACTACTCTTCCATATAATGACAATCCTAGAGAAAAATCTACAGGCCAACTTCCTTCAAGTGCAGGAGGTGCATGTTTCTTGCCAGTGAAGAAACCATTGCAAGTTCACAGATGGAAAGATCACACAGAAGGGCTGTAACAGCAGCAGCAGCAGCAGCAGCAGCAGCAGCAGCAGCAGCAGCAGCAGCAGCAGCAGCAGCAGAAGGCCACCTCTGCCTTCAGAATATTGGCAGGGCCTCCTCTCTCTTCTCAGACGGCATTCTCCACACCCAGAGAGGATTTGCATTTCATTACTTAGACTTAAAAATGTAATGTTGAAAAAGTGATTCTGATGTCACTTTAAATGCCACAAATATTGTATATTTCATCAAGCCTGAGAGTGTGTATGTGTGTGTATGTTTTAAAAAATCAGTGACTGAAGAAAAAAATTCATAGGGATCCAATGTAGTGGTAGTGCTAAAAGAATGCAGTTTATGGCCAAACCAACCTTTCACCCTGAACACTGTTTCAACTTGTGGAAGAAGAACCTACAGTTCCTGCCAACTAGATTTTTCTTTTTATTCAGATGTGTAAAACAAAACACCTTTTTCTTTCCAAGATCTCTTGTGACCTCTAGTGGTCTTCTTTAAGAAAATCAAATCCATCATTTCTAAACTATATATTCCATTTTAGAGCTTTAAAATGGGCTTTGGAACCATTTAGCTTCTACTCCTTGGAAAATGTCATGATTTTAAAAGTTATAAAGGGTTTTAAACCCTAAATGACTTCAAAGTATATCCCAGGCCAATTAGAGGCCCATTTCATTTATACCACAAGGATCTGATCCAAAAGTCTATCTTGGTGCACCATTGTTCCAGTTGGATTGTTAACCAGATTCGATTTGCTGGGTACCAGGACTCAAGAAGATTGATGGTGAGATTCTGAATTGCTCTACTTCTTTTTTTTTTTTTTNCAGTGTCACTGGCCCTCATATGTGGGATCCGAACCGGGGCCCTCTGGCATCCCAAGCGAGTTCTTAACCATCGCGCCACTCGGCCGGCCCGGTCTTGGGTCTTACATGTAAGTCTTTAATCCATTTTGAGTTGATTCTTGTATATAGAGGAAGAAGATGGTGCAGTTTCATTTTTTTCTGCATCTGTCCAATTTTCACAGCACTATTTATTAAATAGACTGACTTTACCACATTGTATATTCTTGCTTCCTTTGTCATAAATGGAGTGAGTTTATTTCTGGGCACTCTATTCTGTTCCATTCATGCATATGTCTGTTTTTATGCCAATATCATGCTCTTTTTATTACTATGGGCTTGCAGTATAGTTTGATATTAGGTTGCGTGATACCTCCAGTTTTGTTTTTCTTTTTCAAGATTGCCGTGGCTATTTGGGGTCTTTTATGATTCCATATAAATTTTAGGATTATTTGTTGTACTTCTGTGAAGAATGCCTTTGCAATTTTGATAGATACTGCACTGAATCTATAGATTGCTTTGGGTTGTATGGACATTTTAACGATGTCAATTCTTGTTATCCATGAGCACAGTGTATGATTCAATTTATTTGTATCTCCTTTAATTTCTCTCTTAAATGTCTTATAATTTTCTGATATAGGTCCTTTACTTCCTTGGTTAAATTTATTCCCACGTAGTTCTTTTTTGATGCAATTGTATATGGGATTGTTTTCTTAATTTCTCTTTCTGAGAGTTCATTATTCATGCATAAAAATGCAACCTATTTCTGAATATTAATTTTGTATCTTGTTACTTTACTAAATTCATTTATCAGCTCTAATAGTTTTTTGGTGGAACCTTTGGGGTTTACTATATATACTATCACGTCATCTGCAAACAATGACAGTTTTAATTCCTTTCCAATTTAGATTCCTTTTATATCTTTTTCTTGTCTGTGGCTAGGACTTCCAGTACTATGTTGAATTAAAGTGGTGAAAGTGGATCCTTCTAACTTTTCCCCACTAAGTATGATGTTAGTTGTGGGTTTGTTATATATGGCCTTTGTTATGTTGAGATACGTTCCCTTTATTCCCACTTGACTGAGAATTTTTATCATAAATGGATGCTGGATTTTTTCAAATGCTTTTTCTGTGTCTATTGATATGATATGATTTTTATTTTTCATTTTATTTTGTGAATCACATTACTTGATTTGTGGATATTGAACCAATCTTAAATACCAGGAATAAATCCCACTTGATCATAGTGTTATGATCTTTGTAATGTATTGCTGAATTCAGTTTGCTAATATTTTGTTGAGGATTTTTGCATCTATGTTCATCAGGGATATTAGCCAATAGTTTTCTCTTTTTTTGTAATGTCTTTGTCTGGTTTTAGATTCAAAACAATGTCCTTGCAGAATAAGCTTGTTAGCCTTCCCACCTCTTGAATTTCTTGGAATAGTTTGAGAAGAATAGGTGTTCTTTTTTGAATGTTTGGTAAGATAGTCCTGTGAAGCCTTTTGGCCTAGGACTTTTGTTTGTTGGAAGCTTATTGAATACAACTCGATTTCATTAGTAGTAATCAGTCAGTTCAGATTTTCTGTTTCTTCTTGATTCAACCCTGAGAGATTGTATGCTTCCAAGAATTTATCCATTTCTTCCACACTGTCCAACTTGTTGGCGTATAATTGCTCATGGTATTTTCTTAAAATCTTTTATATTTCTGTAGTGTCCGTTGTCACTTCTTTTTTATTTCTGATTTTATTTACGTGGGTCCTCTCTCCTTTTTTTCTTGATGAGTCTGGTCAATGGTTTATCTTTTCAAAGAACCTACTCTTGGTTTCATTTAACTTTTTTTTAATTGTGAAATACACATTTTAAAAATTAGTTTCAGCTGTACAACACAGTGCAATACTTTTTACCCCTCGAAGTGACAACCCCCCTGCTTCCAATCTGCTGCCCCACTTCCCCCCCAATATCATACATATCTATTACAATTCCATTGACTCCACTCCCACACTATACTCCATGTCTCATGATGAGTTTTATATATATATATATTCACTTATAGTTGACATACAATATTATACAACATCAGCTTCA
>NW_017731545.1:1675288-1686573 GCF_001890085.2 Hipposideros armiger | reverse complement strand
TTTCTTTTATTTCCCTTGCCCAAGGGGATATCTCAGTAAAAATATTACTGAGGGTAATATCTGCAAATTTACTCCCTATGTTTTCTTCAAGGAGTTTTATGGTTTCAGGTCTTAACATTAAAAGTCTTTAATCCATTTTGAATTTGTTCTCATATATGGTGTAAGTAGATGGTCCATTTTCATTTTTTAGAAGTGACAGTCCAATTTTCCAAGCACCATTTATTAAATAGACTATCTTTACTCCAACGTAAATTCTTGCTTCCATTGTCATAGATTAAATGACCGTATATGGATGGGTTTATTTCTGGGCTCTTTATTCTGTTCCATTGGTCTATGTGTCTGTTTTTATGCCAGAACCATACAGTTTTGATTACTGCAGACTTGTAATATGATTTGATGTCGCTAGCGTGATACATCCCACTTTGTTCTTATTTCTCAAGATTTCTGTGGCTATTCGGGGTCTTTTATGGCTCCATATAAATTTTAGGATTATGTTCTATTTCTGGGAAAATTTTCTTGGTAGTTTGATAGGAATTGCATTGAATCTATATATTGCCTTACGTAGTATTGACATTTTAACTATATTAATTCTTCCTGTCCATGAACATGGTATGTATTTCCATTTATTTGTATCTTCTTTGATTTCTCTCTTCAGCGTCTTACCATTTTCTGAGTACAGGTATTTTACTTTGGTTAAATTTATTCCTAGGTATTTTATTGTTTTTGAAGTAATTGTAAATGGGATTGAGTTCCTGATTTCTTCTGATAGTTTATTATTGTTGTAAACAAATGCAACTGGTTTCTGAATGCTAATTTTGTATCCTGCTACTTTACTAAATTCATTTATCAGTTCTAACAGCTTTTTGGTGGAGTCTTTGGGATTTTCTATATATAGTATCATGTCATCTGCATATAACGACAATTTTACTTCCTCCTTACTGATTTGGATGCCTTTTATTTCATTTTCTTGTCTGTGGCCAGAACTTCCAGAACTATGTTGAATAGAAGTGGTGAAAGTGGGCAGCCTTGTCTTGTTTCTGATTTTAAGGGGGAAGCTTTTAGCCTTTCCCCATTGAGTACTATGTTTGCTGTGGGCTTATCATATGTGGCCTTTATTACGTTGAGATATGATCCCACTATTCCCACTTTTCTAAGAGTTTTGATCATAAATGGCTGCTGGATTTTGTCAAATGCTTTTTCTGTATCTATTGATATGATCATATGATTTTTATTTTCCATTTTGTTAATGTGCTGTATTACGTTAATTGATTTGCAGATATTGAACCAACCTTGCATACCAGGAATGAATCCCACTTGATCGTGGTGTATGATCTTTTTAATGTGTCATTCATCTTTTGTATTGTTTTTTTAGCCTCTATTTCATTTATTTCCACTCTGATCTTTATTATTTCCTTCCTTGTACACACTTTGGGCTTTGTTGGGTGGTTTTCTTTGTTTCGTTTTGTTTGTTTTTGTTTGTTTTTGTGTTTTTTCCCCCAGTTCCTTTAGCTATAAAGTTACCTTGTTTGAGATTTTTCTTGTTTCTTGACTTAGACCTGTATTGCTATGAATTTCCCACTTAGGGCTGCTTTTGCTGTGTCTCAGGTTTGGGGTCATTGTGTTTTCATTTTCTTTTGTCTCAAGGTATCTTTTGATTTCTTCCTTGATTTCATTGTTAATCCATTTATTGTTTAGTAGCATGTTATTTACCTTCATGTGTTTCTGTGTTTTTCATTTTTTTTCTTGTATTGATTTCTAGTTTCATACCATTGTGGTCAGAGAAGACACTTGATATAATTTCAATCTTCTTAACTTTCTGAGACTTGTTTTGTGCCAACATGTGGCCTATCTTGCAAAATGTTCCATGTGCACTTGAAAAGAATGTATGTTCCGCTGCTTTGGGATGAAATGCTCTAAAAATATCAATTAAACCCATCTGGTCTAATGTGTCATTTCAGGTCACTGTTTCCTTGTTGATTTTCTCTCTGGAAGTTCTGTCCATTGGTGTCAATGGGGTGCTAAAGTCCCCTACTATGATTGTGTTACTGTCAATCTCTCCCTTTATATCAGTCAATATTTGTTTTATATACAATAGTATTTAGGTGCTCAGATGTTTAGTTCAGATGCATAGATGTTTACTAGGGTTATATCCTCTTGTTAGATCAATCCCTTTATCATTATATAATGTCCTTCTTTGTCTCTTATTATAGTCTTCATTTTAAAGTCTATTTTGTCTGATATAAGTATTGCTACCCCAGATTTTTTTGTTTGTTTGTTTCCATTTGCATGAAATATCTTTTTCCATCCCATTACTTTCAGTATGTGTGTCTTTCAACCTGAGGTGGGTCTCCTATAGACAGCATATGTATAGGTCTAGTTTTCTTGTCCATTCTGCTACCCTATGTCTTTGATTGGAGCATTTAATGCATTTACATTTAAAATGATTATTGATAGGTACATAATTGTCATTTTATTACTCATATCTTGATCTTCTGTTTGTTTGTTTTCCCCTTCTTCTTCTTCTTAAAGAAGTCCCTTTAATGTTTCTTGTAATATTGGCTTCGTGGTAATGAATTCCTTTAGCTTTTTCTTGTCTCAAAAGCTCTTTATCTCTCCTTCAATTTTAAATGATAGCCTTGCTGGGTAGAGTAGTCTTGGTTGTAGGAACTTGCTTTTTATCACTTTAAATATTTCCTGCTACTCCCTTCTGGCCTGCAAAGTTTCTCATGAGAAATCAGCTGACAGTCTTATGGAAGCTCCCTTGTAAGTAACAAGTTGTCTTTTCCTTAGTGATTTTATGATTCTCTCTTTGTCTTTAACCTTTACCATTTTAATTATGATTTGTCTTGGTGTGGGCCTCTTTGAATTCATCTTGTTTGGGACTCTCTGCACTTCCTGGCCTTTTATGTCTATTTCCTTCACCAGGTTACAAAAGTTTCCAGTCATTATTTCTACAAATTAGTTCTCAATCCCTTGTTCCCTCTCTTCTCCTTCTGGTAATCCAATGATGTGAGTTGTTACACTTGATGTTGTCTCAGAGGTCCCTTAAACTACATTTATTTTTGTTTTATTGTTTTGTCTTTTTGTTGTCTTGAATGGGCGTTTTCTGCTGCCTTATCTTCCAAATTGCTGAATTGATCCTCTGCTTCATCTAATCTACTGTTGATTCCTTCTAGTGTATTCTTCATTTCAGTTATTATATTCATTTATGACTGGTTCTTTTTTATGGTTTCTATGTCCTTCTTACTATCTCTTTGTTGAAGTTCTAAGTTCCTTAAGCATTCTTATAACCAGTGTTTTAAACTCTGTCACTGGTAGGTTGGTTGCCTCCATTTCATTTAGTTCTTTTTCTGGAGTTTTTTCCTGTTCTTTTATTTGGGACATGTTCCAATTTTTCCTCATTCTGGCTGCCTCTCTGTGTTTGTTTGTATGTATTGGGTAGATCTCATATGTCTCTCAGTCTTTGCCAAGTTGCCTTATGTAGTAGGTGTCCAGCGCTGCAGTCTCCCTGATCACCTGTGTGCATGTTTCAGGAGTGTCCCTTGTGCATATTCTGTTATAATTAAGCCTTGATTGCTTTTGGTGCATCAATGGGTGGGACTGACTCTCAGGGAGACTGATTCTTAGGTTTGGCTACCTACATAGCATATGTGCTGCTGTGTGAGGCTGACCCCTCAGAGGGTGATTTGCCCCAGTGGGCTCTTATGTCTGTTGAGACCACCCTTTGGGTGTGTCACATGTGGGGCTAATTGGATAGTACCTTGGTGTGTCTGAGGTTGGCCTTTGGGTGTATTGTTTCTGGTGTCTCTTGGGAGGGGCTCCTGT
The DNA here is from genome assembly GCF_001890085.2 of Hipposideros armiger. NCBI lineage: Eukaryota > Metazoa > Chordata > Mammalia > Chiroptera > Hipposideridae > Hipposideros > Hipposideros armiger. The sequence goes on along the minus strand of NW_017731545.1, from coordinate 1,682,748 downwards.
GAAGGCCAATTTCAGCTTTGCCTGTGACTGACCCAGGGCTGCCTGGTGGGAGCTACAAAGCTATACGCTGTTGGTTGCTGCCTGCACTTGACCTGGAAGTATGTTGGCATGGCCTTGCTGTGAACCAAGACTGACTGCCACCAGTCTCAGGCCTGGGGCAGCTTAGCATACAGCCCAGGGCCCCCCTAGACCTACTGCTACTTGTCTCCTGCCCGTGAGTTTCAGCTACTGAGCCTCCTTAAGTGTGCAGCCAGGCTGGTTGACCTGGTGTTGACAGTGCCCCTAGCAATGCCACCTGAGTTGGGTGGGGCAGGGTCCTAGGGAGTGGTGGGGTGTGGCCAGTGATTTTTACAAAGTTAATTCAGTTCTTGCACTATTGCTGACCCTCTGGCCACCCCACTAAATGCCGAGAGAACACTACAGCCAGCCACCACCCACCTCAGGCCTGTAGATCCCCAAGGGCTGCCCAAGAAAGGCTGCAGCACAAGCTGGGGCTGATCGTTCTCTACCAAGAGTTTCCCAGGCTGCTGCATGCTGTCTGCTGCTATAGAAAGCTTCAGCCACTTGTGGCGCAGGGCTTGCTGTCTAGGAACCGAGAGTGCCCTCAGTTCTGTTGCACTAGTTGAGCAGGACGGGGTCCCAGGGCATCATCATGTTGCGCGCACACAGATTTTACCCAACCAATGCGGTCTCAGATTTGGCCCTACAGGGGAGTGTTCAGCACAGGTAAGGTGGCGCCCTCTTATAGGCTATATATGAAGTAGGCTTCACACAGGGATAGTGGCAGTTGCCCCTCTAGCCCTCACCCTCAAGCCACACAACTCAGTATCTCCCTGTATGTCTCTGGCACCCCTCAAGTTCTTGCCACTCCCACCACCCAGGGTAAGAGCTTGCAAGTGAGTGACTCTGTGCACAGGCCCTTAAAGAAGATGTCTGGGTTTCCAGCCACCTTCCATCTCACCAGGATGGACAGATGAAATCTTTGCTGATTTTCACTTCCAGTTGTTGTGGGTACTCCTGTTCCCAACACAGGACCCTTGTGTAGGGCTGGGACCTGTCATTCTTCAAAGGAGACCTCAACCACTGAGGTATTCCTTCCAGTGCTCAAACATTACCTGTGGGTTTGGGGTCAGCACATTTTGTGTCTCTGCCCCTCCTACCAGTCTCGATGTAACCTCTTTTTTATATCCTTAGTTATAGGAGTCCTGTTCAGTTAATCTTCCCGATGATTCTCAAGGTTGATTGTTCTATAATCCAGTTGTAATTATAATGTGATCATGGGAGATGGCAAACATAGCATTTACCTATTCCACCATCTTGGACCTTCTCTCTCCACTTATTTCTGATTTCTATCTCTAGATTAGAATTGGCTGTTTTATACATCATAAAAGTGTAATCAACAGTATATGGCCTTTAATTCTATGTCTGGTTTTTTTCACTCAGCATAAAGTTTCTAAGAGTGATCCATGATATTGTGTAATAAGTAGTTGTTGAGTAGCATCTATTACATGGATATATCACAGTTTGTAAGTGTAAACTACATTTACCAGTTAATGGACATGTAGACTTTTTTGAGGGGAGGGGAGGATGTGTATGAAGCTGTCTTCATCCCTATTTTTCCCTTTTCCAAGCTATACAACATTACAGTTTATCATATATGGGTCTCTCTTCCCCAGTTAACTCTGATAATAATAATAATAATAATAATAATAATAATAATAATAATATTTATTTCCTTGGCAGTTACATGTGACTGGATGTGTGCTAAGTACTTGACTTTCATCAGCTCATCCAATCATTGCAACAATCCCATGCAGTCAACAATATGCTTATACTCATTGACAGAGAAGAAACTGAGGCCAATAGAGGCAAGTTGCTTTTTTAAGTTAACCCACCTGGTTAATAGTAGAACCAAGATTAGAATCTACACCTATCTGATGTCATTATTACAAATTCTTAAAATTATACCCTAATACTACATGTCTGGTAAATTGTAGGCTCTCATGCTTTTAAAATTTAAATTCAACACTTTCTAAAGAAATCCAACACTTATCAAATATGGTAATGGCTGATCCAAAAAGATACAATTTATTCTTCACTGATAAAACCAAGCAATTACCCTTGTAAAATGATTTCATATGCACTCTTATTTCAAAATAGCCATTCTAGTTTGCTCGCAACTTTGTGAGTCAAAAATCTGGGGGAACTCAGCTGGGCAGTCCTTGCTTGGGGTCTCTCATGCAGCTGCTGTCAGATGTTGGCTGAGCTGCAGATACAGAGCAGTCCTCCTTGGCTAGACATCCATGATGGCTTACTCACACAGCTGACAGTCAATGCTGTCAGTGGAAGCGCCTCTGAGGCTGTCAACGCTGGTGCCAACATGTGCCCTGTCTGGCATAGTGGTCTCAGGGCAGTAAGATTTCCTCCCCTCATTTTCTCCAGGGCAAGAGTTCCAAGAGAATCAGGCAGAACCTTTCTAGACTCACAAATTACAGAGCATCCCTTCTACCATGCGGTGTGGGTTTAAAAAGTCACAATCCACCTAGATAAAGAGGGGACACAGATCCTACTTCTTGATGAAAGGAGTGGCAAGGCCACAATGTAGGAGAGCTTCAGGGGTGGAAGATGGTGTTGTAGCCACCTTTGGTAAATAGAATCTGTCACAACCATCTGCTTATGACTGCTGAACTTCGGGGCATGTCATGTCGGCCACTGATAGTAAAGACCTTCAACTTGAAAAACTCCTCTTTGGGGTCAATAGAATCCTCATCCACTGAATGTCAGAAAATAGGTGGACTTTACTGGGAAAACTAAACAGGTAGATCATTTTTAAGTTGTTTTGTTTGAAAGTTCTTTCACTCAGTGTGGGATCAAGGACTGTGTGTTTTCAGAAACACATAAGTAGCAAATACATGACTTTCCTGACCACATAGCACCAAATGAGTTTCATCAGATATTTAGTCCTGCAAATTATGTCATCAAGAGGAACTCTACACATCTTCAAATGAAGTAATGCTTATGGGTATTATAAAACAATTTAATCCAAGCTATAACCACTTATAGTAAGAACTGGCCATTTAAAAACTCTTCATAAGGTAACTGCCAGGGTACAGCTTAGGTAATAAAAGGCAGTGCTTCAACCTTACCTGGCTTTACGAATGTGCAGCTGAGGGTAATGGCTGTGCCTGTTACATATGTGCACAGCAAAGTCCTCGTCATATGTCAGACTCGGAATGTTCCCCACTAGGTCAAACACAGTTATGAGAGTCGAGCCTAAATCACAGAGACAAAGAAATGTGGCCTCTTTTTACCAAGGAATAACTTTAAAACTTCAGAATTAAATGTAGTTTCCATTCTAAATGGTGTTTTAATTGCTGTAATCAAATAGGCACATTATACAGTTAGGACCTGGAGACCATTCTTATTTCCCATTTCTGGAAGCACCATTTTAAGCATGAAGGTCCTGTACTAGCTTCTGGGGGCAGGAGGTAGTTGAGTAAACCTTACCTAGGCTTACGTAGGATGGCACTATGAGAAAGATGAAGTGCAGTTCTGGCACTGCCTTATACACGGTCCTGGCAAGGGAAAGAGAGGATGGGTGTTAATAACCAAGCAGTCTCATTAGCTGGCACCTGATTGAGACAAATGCCTTCACTAAAAAAATGAGGTGTTCATATGACCACATGCACTCCTTTGTTTTCTGCCTGCAAAGGCAAGAACATCTTCAAGACAATTTATTTTTCTTCTCTACATTTCCTTGGATTCTAAACAGCCCCTTTTCTATCTGTTCCATGGAAGCTGAGAGAATAAAGGGTGCCATGTTCATGCAGCACACCAGATTTCTGCTAATATTAACCTTTGACCTGGCATCTGGATGGCCTGGTGTGACATTACAAAGTGACTTGAAAGCTGAGGCCATCACCCTCAAATGTCTGTGCAGGCTGTCAGAGGCTCAGCGCCATCACCTGGCAGTCCCGATGATCATATTTCGATGCACCATATTATTCAGGATGCTCTGCAGTCTGTCACGTTAATAAACATTTCTAAAGATAAGATTGCAGAAAACTATTTTTAGAACTCTCCAAGCCTGCGACTCTTTACTTTTCCACTACTTCCCCCCAACAAATACATTTTTAAAATAACTGCACTACCTGTTCGCCTCTAACAGTGGCAGTTAAAGATGTGTGCTGAACAGACAGCATCAACTCAAAGAAATAGATTATTTTTTTCAGAAACATCACTGCTATTCAAAGTAAATGCTTTAATGTAGCCGTAAGTTAGAAGCAAATTTAACACCTCAAAGAATTTCATGTCCTTTAAAAATATTTTAAAATGATAGTCATTCCTCTGTATCCATAGGTTCTGTATTCACAGATTCAACCAACCACAAGTTGAAAATATTTTTAAAAACTCTTATATTGTTGCTAGTGTATACTATGTATTATAGTTAGGTCTACGATGGTTGTCTCTGTACTGAACATGAACAGACTTTTTTTTCTTGTCATTATTCCCTAAACAATACAGTATAACTATTTACATAGCATTTACATTGTATTAGGAATTATAAGTAGTGTAGAGATGATGTAAAGTATATGGGAGGATGTGAGTAGGTTATATGCAAATACCATGCCATTCTATATAAGGAACTTGAGCATCCGTGATTTTTGGTATTCTTGGGGGTCCTGGCACAAAGGGAAAACTGTATCCACATGGTCTCTTTCGTGTCATTTTGGCATTAATGTGTCTTGTCTACAGTACTGCTGCCAGCCCCCCAAGTCACTGTCTTCAAGACCCCGGCCACTCACCGAATAATCTCTTTGCAGCAGCCAACAGAATACTCATTCACAGCCACAAAGAGGTGCATGAACAATGTGTTCAGAGGCTGCAGAAAAAAACAGAACACAACTAAAGGCTGAGTCACAGCAGGGTAGGAGGTGTGAGGAGGGCTTTGGGGACATAGATCCCACTTCTTGATGAGAGCAGTGGCAGGGCTACAGACACAGAGCTGCCCGGGTTTGTGGGTGATATTTTATGTCTAAAGTGATGAGACACTCAGGCAGTGTTCGAGCTTTCTAACTGACTGTGTTCACTGCCGTCTGTCCTCCTAGCTCAAAATTATTCAAGGAAACGAATTATAAATGAGTCCAGCAAGCCTGGCCCATCTTCCTGCCCTCACAAACAGGCTGTGGGCAGGGAAGCGCCTGCAGGGGAGTGAAATCGATTATTAACTCAGTAGTCTTGTCCTCGGGGGTGTCTATGCCAAGGGAAAGACAATCACCCTTTCCCTGGGGCTCTTGAGTCAGCAGCTGCCGCTCTATTCAAATGACATGAGGGAAGGAGTCTGTTATGAATTGAAGGATGGAAGGCAGATGCCACGTTATGAATCCAATGACTTGTTTTGTTCAACATTCCCAGAGTCAGAATCAAAGTCCAGATAACAACAGCAACAACACCACCACCACCACCAATGTAAGCACTTTTAGTGTACTAAGTCATCTAAATCCCACAACAACCTTACTTAACATCTGCTTAACATTCCAAACAAGACTAGCTTTAGGAGTGCATGGTTTATTACTTGGCTGATTTATCTTCCAAATTCTCTCTTCCATCAATAATATTATAATTCAAGATTTATTCTTTAGCTTTAAGAAAAAATTATTACTTCAGTTATAAATACCCCTGGGATAGGTAATAATACATTAAGCCTAAGGCTCTATCCCAAGGCTATCCAATAGGAAAATAATTTAAGCCACAAACGTATGCCACATATGTAGTTTTAAGTTTTCTAGTAGATATAAAGAAAAGTGTAAAGATAAACAGGTGAAATTAATTTGTAATATACTTTATTTAACCTAATGTATTCAAATTATCATTGTTAACAAGTAATCCTTATAAAAATTATTAATGAGATATTTTATGCTCTGTTTTTTCTACTAAGCATTTGAAATCTGGTGTATACATTATACTTAACAGCACATCTCAATTCAGACTAGCCACATTTGAAGTGCTCAATAGCTACTAATGACTGGTGGCTCCCATACTCGATAGCTAAGCTCTATACTACTGTAGGAAGTAGTTCAAAAAGAAGCAATCTTTAAGAGAACAAAAAAAAGAACAAAAGGGAAAGAATTTATGAATCATGGTGGTGATTTATAATGTTCAAAAAGGTGAAATCATGATCCTAATGCAAATATAAAATGAACACGTCAGAATTTTCGTCAATCCATCAAATAATGACGCGAACAATGAGATGGTAAAACCGATTCACTGCACTTGAGAAGCTGGCTACTTTAGGCAATTTAATGAAGGGATGTTAGAAGAAGATTGCTGGGTAAGATACAAAATAGTTAATGTCCTACTGGGCCATAAACTGTAAGCTTTGAGGTTATCTCTTCCACCAGATAGAAATTATTTACATCTCAAATGGATAAAAATCAACAAGTTAATCACTATTCCTACAGAACTATAAAATAGCCCAGTCAATAGAAAATCAAAGGTACAAGCACTGACTGAAAGAATCTTTCTGGCCTACTTCCAAGTTTGAGATAATATTTCTGACAAAGGTAACTGAATGTACAGGATGGTGAGGTAGAGAAGAGCATAGAGGACAAGGAGAAGGCACCATCTGTCGGGTTGTTGGGAAAGTCATGACGTCTTTTTCTATGTTTTTCAAAGCAAAAATGCGTCATGACTTTCCCGACGACCCAATAGCTGAATACGTGCTGGATAGTGTGCCCAGTGTGTGTGTGTGTGCGCAATGTATGTACGCATGCATATGTGGGGGGTAAACTCACTCATGCACTCAGCTGACACTCCCCAGGACCCTGGGGACACGCTGCTGAATTCCACTGACAGGTAAGTGTGCTGCCCACAGTCACAGCCTCTGGTTCTCCACAGAAACTGAGGCCAGATGCTGGCCTGCCTCTGGCAGGCTGAGGACAGGGAGAGCTCAGACCTGGCACCAGCTACAAAGGCCCAACTCTCTGGTAACTGCTGACCTGGTTCCTATTAGCCAACAGGTTGTCATGTGCCTGCAGCTAGAAGACACTAAATGAGCCAGAGTCCATAAAGGCACTTTGAAAATTATAGTGTGACATGAATCTGAGGCTCTGTTGTCATTATTACAGGGGCAAATACGTAGGTGGCAGGTGTCCTCCAAACATATCAAAGATTTTGGACATTGACGCTTGGAGTACAGTGTGGAGACCTGGAAAGCAAATGTTCTGATACTCCCACTAATTCCTTTTTCCCAGTCCTCATCAGCAAAGCATGACCTGGGCCTTGCCAGCAGCTTTCTGATCTGGATATTACCTACCTTTTCCTATTCCCTCTGGCTTCCTGTTCTCAGACCCACTTTTCCTCCCACCAGCTAACTTCGTTTCTAACTGTCATGATGTCATATACTTTCTATTGTGAGTTTTGAACTGCTCACTCCAAAACTCATGTGTGTGTGTGTGTGT
>NW_017731545.1:1611415-1675065 GCF_001890085.2 Hipposideros armiger | reverse complement strand
ATATATATATATATAAAATAACCACAGGATTTCCCTTCAAAATCCAGGTTGTTTTAATAGGCACTGTGCATGATTGCTTACCGTGCATGGGATTTCACTGTCGAGCTCCTGGAACACAGACACCCAGTCATCCTGCCTGGACACGTTCCAGTTGGGGTAGTCCAGGAAGGTGGCCTGAGCCATGATCTCCTCCTTGTCATTGCAGAGAGTAATGGCAAGGTTTGCCTTCTCCCTGTGGAAGTAACTACTGAAAGTGAGATGAGGATGTCATTTTTCTCCCCGTTTGGCTACTGGAGCTCAGCAACCACTGCATAAGGTATAACCATTGAAAGAGGTGGATACAACGTCACAGCAAACTTGGAATAGATCTTTCAGGCATCTGGTCTTATCAACTACATTTGAAAATTACATTTCATTAGAAAGGTATTATATTTATGATATAATATCATATTATATTATGATACCCTTCTCCTGGACATTGGCTGGGAAAGTTGACTATAAAGTTTTCCCTGCCCTCTCCATGTTGCCAGTATTAGCCTAAAACATGTACAGTTAGGATGGCCGACTGTCCTGGTTTGCCTGGGACTGTGGGGCCCAGGACAAGGGACTGTCAGTGCTAAAACCAGAAAAATCCTGGGCAAGCTAGGATGAGTTGGTCACCTACGTGCAGCAGCAAACCAGAGTTTAGCTCCACCTCTGTCAGCATTCTTAACCAATTTCTCCAAACTCTGAGTGAATTGATTCTTATGGAGTCTGAATATCTGCAATGTCACTTGATCCAGCTGTAGAAATGGAAACCCTGAGAAGGTCTTGCTTAAGCTTAAGGGAACCCAGCAAGTTGACAAAGACCAGGAAGGAGAAGCAAGTCTTCCAATTCTTATCCTGGTAGCTGGCCCAAAGGGGTGTCTTGGTGGTCCCTCCCAACAACTAACCTACCATGAGGCCTGTCATGGCGGCAAGAGCTATGACTTAAGGAGCTACGGTGTACTATTCAGAGAACAATTTGTATGCAAACTGAAATTCAATTTTCACTTTCTCAGCTGAGTGAAATCTAGTATCTTAAGTTGGAGGAAAAAAGATTTAAATGTTTCTTCAAAAAACAAAGAAGGTAGAAGTTACCCATATTCCTTATTAAGGAGACCAGAAGAGAAGACAACATGTAACTGAAGGAGGAGAAGAGACAATGGGGAGAATAGAGAGAAAGTTACATATGCTTTCCAGTTACATTTTTATCACAAAAGTATTTTATTGTCAGTGCAGTAAAAAATTAGAAAGTACTCACAGTCAAGAAGAGAAAAAAATAATTGGAAAAATCACCCATAATACCACCTCCCATAGATACCCAACCTTTGTCGATATTTTAGTGCCCATCTCTCCAGATTTATCTTGTTTCTGAAGAGAGTTATACGTTGAAATGTATTTTGTGTGTTTTTAAAAATGGAGTTGTATAGCCCATACTGTTGGTAGCCTGCTTTTTTCCCACTTGACGGCATATCATTTTACTAGAGCTGTTAACCAAAGAATAGCCTCTTACACGCATGAGCTTGTTCTAATTTTTTTCTTTAAACCAGTTCACTTTGGCTTAAATAATTATATTTTAATAGGAAATTTACATTACTCTCATAAATGGAAAACAGTATCCCTTGCTATAAATATAACTATAAAAATAAAGATATAACATTTAAAACAAAAATTTCTTCTATATGTATCAAGTCAAATCACCTTAGCTACCACAAGAGGTATGGGCATCTTTGGGAAACACTGTGCTAGGGATGTTGATCTCAGCACCTACAGCCACTGTTCCCTCTCATAGGAAGCCACATCCCACAGCCACAGGGTCTCCCCTGGGCTGCACTGGGCCCAAGGGCCCTACTAAAGCACTGGCCGTCATGGGGGAAAAGGCAACAAACTACTCTCATGTCCCAAGAATACAGTTTCCACACAAAGGACTTACAAGCAGGAGGATGCAGCCCCCAATCTTTCCAGTCTGATTCACTGAAGCCCTGCTCCTCATTCCACTCCTGGGCTCCCGCCAGCTTCTGGTCCTCTTGACGCCCCTACTCCAGAGCCATACTGACAGTCTCACTCTAATTCAGATGAGGTAATGCACATGTCAGCGATGACAATGACTGTGGTAGAGGAGGAAGTGGGCAAGAGCTGGGACAGGGCAATCGCCATCCCTTCAGGAAAGCAAGGGTAATAGGTTCCTGGAATTCCAATTTGAACTTGAAACACATTTATCCATGGGAACATAGGACGGTGGTTGGGTTCTATAGTATAGTTAGCACAGTACTATACCACACAGACATTATAGATTAAATAGGTGTTTGTGGGTTGGCCTGGTAAGCCAGCCACGAATAACTTTGTTTCAATGGGAAAATGCACTGCAATTTCCAAATCGCTGACTGTAAAAAGTAACTTTTGTAGCATTATCCTTTGGTATATATAATTTTTATTTCTTATTACCTCTTCGCCATTAGGTCCTCTACAGGAAAGATAAAAATCATCATGGAAGCAAAGAAGGGAGAGGAGGAAAACAGTAGATGGAGAAGGTGTGTTTTTAAAGTTGCTTTAACATTATTCTTTATAATAAAGTCAAATCCTAACCAAAGAAGCCCTATTAAAACACACACACACACACACACACACACACACACGCACACACGTATATATTTCACACCAAATATATTAAAGCTCAAAGATATTACTCACCAATAGAAATCAAGAGTTCTTTTCATTACAGCAATGTCTCACTTATTTAACTGGTTTAGGAAATTTCCAAGCTCAGCCAAAACTCATTTTATTTAACTATACTTGATGGGCATCTTGGTGAAACAGTGTCCCCATTTTCTGCTTTGTTAAGCAGCATGAATAACACAGAACTCTGCGTCCAGTGCACACTGTCATGGGAACTGCAGCCATCATGGTTCCCATCCCCCTCACTGCACTGTGACATCTGCACTCAACGTGGCTGATTCTTTTAGCCCTTTCTCCACTCATCTGCTATGCCCAACCTGCTCATTTTCTCCCCTAAAATTTAGCAGGGTTTTTAAGTAAGGTAAGCTTTATTCATTCCTGTCTCTCTGTGACTGAGCCAGCCAGCAATCAATAAAGCGAAACTGAATAAACTAGAAAAGAAACCACCAGTCTTAGAAATGCCTATGAAATACGTCTCTAAGCCTCGAGGTTGGCCCAGCATGGGGACAGGGAGTTACCTAATATAAAAAATGAAAGATTCCATGGGCTGGGTAGCAGCTGTTTTGGGAGCTCCAGGACATTAATGAAAATGTAAATTTACTTTTATTTTTGAAAATATGCTGGCTTCTAAGGTAGGTCACAACCTTTTGCAAAAAAGGTCCCATTTTAACATTAAAAAAAAAATCTCACTACTTCCCTCCCACATGGCATGTTATACTTTTCATATCTGCCAATTCAGAAAATACATAAACACATTAAACACATGCATTCAAGGTACCTGTACAGCCACTCCAAGACCCAGCAGGGGTATCAATCTCACCTTCAGAAACAACTAGCTGTCGGTAATTTTAGGTATTTAGCATGTGACCATGTAGAGAATTTGAGAAAATACATTTGTGGAAGCATTTTTTAAAAATTCTGTAGAAGGGCCCCCGTTGTAACCCCACCCTGACATAGCATTCCATGTTTTGAATATCCCTTAAAAGGATGGGCCCTTGGAGGCTGAGGAAGAACTGGTGATCACATGGACAGCCCAATCAAGCTGTGACATACTTCATCTCAGAAGGGATAAGTCAGGACTGCACGTTTGCTAACAAAGTGTGGGCTTATAAATTATTTGCATAAGGAAATTCATTTCCCTGGTACAGATTCAAAAGACTCTTCAAGGAGTGAAAGCATCCCTCCCACCCAGCACTCTTAAATTTCTGCCGCTCACTTCCCCATCTCAGATGTGATTGTAACTCCCTCTGCATGATGTGCTGCAGCTTGTTTTCTTTCAATGATATATTTGGAAGAGAATTCCATTACACTCATAAAGTAGTGCCTCATCCTGCTCTGTGGCTACCCAGGTGCTGAGAAGGGAAGGGAAGGAGAATAATAGAAAAGCTCAGCTCTATCTAACCCTAGACCCTGCTCTTTTACAGGCAGAGCCAGAGGAAAGGGAAAACTATGAGCACCTCCTATGAACTACGTAGGTACTGTTTCACTGATGTAACAGTTATTTCCACTAACCCACTCATCCTGTAAATTAGGTGTCCATTTCACAGATAAGGAAGCTAAGGCTGAGGGAGGTTAAGTCACATGATTAGTAATGGATTCATTCATTAATACAACAGACATTTTCTGAACACCTACCAAGTAGGTGTTCTAAGCATTGCTCTAAGCTCTGGGGATACAGCAGGGAACAGGAAAAAATTCCTGTCCTCATGGAGCTGACATTCTAGTGGATGGAAGCAGGCCTTTTTTTGTTCCTCTATCCACTGAGCCATCCAGATGGCAACTCCGCCCAAGGTGCTGAGTTCAGTCTTTAGTTGTGGGTGGGCGTAACCCACCATTGAACAGGCAGTTTTGTTGTTGTTGTTGTTGTTTTAAAATTTTTTTTTTATTGTTAGTTTCAGGTGTACAGAACAATGCAATAGTTACCCTTTTCACCCTCACCAGGTAACAACCCCCCACCCCCGATATCATGCTTATCTATTACAATTCCATTGAATCCGTTCCCGTGATCTACTCCATGTCCCAAGACTATATGTATCTATATAATTATAGTTGATATACAGTATTATTCAACATCAGTTTCAGAAATACAATGCGGTGGTCAGGCCTCTACATCGACTATGAAGTGGGCTCCCCAAAAGGACATGGGTCCATCTGGCCCCCTAAGTAATACTTACAACATTATAGATTATATTCCTCGGACTGTCTTTTTCTATCCCTGAGGCCATATTACAATTACTAATTTGTATTGTCTCATCCTTTCCCCTTCTCCTTCATGAACAGGCAGTTTTGTTGTTAGGAGCACGAGCTCTCACTAGCTGAGCTATTCTGCCACCTGTTGGCAGCTCAGTGGCAGCTCAGCTCGGGCGCAGCATCACTGGTCCATGTGGGAATCAAACCGGCGGCCCTGTTGCTCAGAGCTCATGCTCTTAAGCTAACTCTTAACCAGCTGAGCCACTTGGCCTGCCCCATGCATTTTTTTTTAAAGAACTAAAATGCTTAGAGTATCAGGTAGTGGCAAATGCTATGGAGAAAAATAAGGGGCAGAGGATGTACCTCGTGTGTGTGCAGTGCGCCTCCAGGAGAAAGTATTATAGTATCTAAGCTGTGATGGAGAGGCACCAATGTGTCTGGGGCGTTCCAGAAAAAATAAAGGAAGTTAGTATAGCTTTAAGGAGATGAAGTCAAAAAGGAAAAGGGTGGGCTCTGCATCATATCATGGCAGGAAAATGGCAAACCAGTGCAAGGTTTTGAGCAGAAGCATGACAGGATCCAACACACCTGAATAGTGACAGTGGCTATTGTGGGAGGGGGTATGGGCAAGAGTTGACATCAAGGCGGAAACAGAGAGACCACTTGGGGGGGCTGTTGTAATACTCAAGCAAGAATGCTGGTGCCGTGGACCTAGGTGGTAGAAGTGAGGTGGAGAGAAAGATGCCAGATTCTGGATGTGTTTTGAAGGTGGAGCTAACAGCCTTTCCTGGTATAGGATGTGAACAAAAGAGCAAAGATGACACCAAAATTTTTGGTTCAAGCAAGTGGGAGGATGAAATTGCTGGAGTTACTGAGATGGGGAAAGTGTGGGCAGAGTAGTTTGAAGGCAGGTGATGATCATGTTAGGTGTGAAGTACCTACTAGGTATCCAAGGGTGACATCCATCAGGAAGCTGGATAAATGAATTTGGAATCTAGGAGGTTCTGTCATCAATGTTAGATGTTATTTCACATTTAAGTCATAAATTCACTCCAAATTGATTTTTTATTTTTTTTGTATGACACGAGTTTGGTATTTACAGTCACTCTCTTTTCCATATGGATAACAAATTGTCTCAGCACCATTTTGAATGGTACATCTTTTCCCCACTGGCTTTACTATCATGCTGGCTTTATCATCATGTTTCCAAGTATGTGTGGGTCTGTTTCTGGGATCTCCATCCTGTCCCATCGGCCTTTTGTCAATTCCTTATAGTGTCCTAATCACTATATCTACAATTAGTTTTTAGTTGAGCAAATCTCCCTTTCTTCTTTTTCTTCTTTTAGAGTGTTCTGGCCCTTTGCTCCCATATAAATTTATTATTATCTTCAACAAGTAATCCTGTTAGGATTTTGATTAGGGGGATAATTGACTTCTTCATGATGTCCAAGAATGTGGTATCCCCCTTCATTCATTTAGGTCTTCCTTAATGTCTTTCAATAAGGTTTGATAGTTTACCCCACAATGGGCTTGTTATTATTCTGTCAGTTTTACCCTTAAGCATTTTATATTCTTTGGCATCAGTGTAAATAGTCTCTTTTTAAAAATGATTTCTAAGCATTCAGTACTAGTCTATAAAAATGTAATTGTCTTTTGTTTGACTTAGTGTCCAGCAACTTTAAACTTATGTAGTAATTCCAATGATTTGTTTACATATTCTTTCCAATTTTCTACATAGAGAATATATCACCCGCAAAATATAAGTTTTGTTTCTTCCCTTCAAATCCTAACACTTTTTGTTTTCTTTGTCTTTCTTACTGCAATAGCTAGGATCTCCAGTTCGATGTTAAACCAAAGTCGTGACAACAGGCATCCTCACCCTGTTCCTTACAGTAAAAGGAATTCTTTTAATATTTTATCATTATCTATGATGTTTGTTAAAGGTTTTTATAGATGCCTTAGCAGGATATGGGCGTTGTCATATTCTTACTTTGTTAAGATTTATATAAGAATAAATGTTGAATTTAATCAATTGAGATTATTAGATAATTTTTCTCCTTTAATCTGGGAATGTGGTGAATTAATCAATTTTCTAATATTAAAACAACCTTGAATTCTGGGATCAATCCAGCTTGATCACAGTATATTATCTTTTTTGTATATTTCTAAATTCCTTTCCTAATGTTTTGTTTAGAATTTTTGCATTTATATTTATGAACAAGACTGGATGTAATTTTCACTTCTCATTCTATGGAAGGTTGGCTGTTAACCTTCCTTCCTTGTCTGTCCTTATCTGATTTTAGTATTATCATTATGCTAGCCTCATAAAGTGAGTTAAGGAGTATGCTCTGTCTTTCTGTTTCTAGGATGTCTCATTCAGGTGGAACGGACGGATGTACCTAATTCTTGAGTGTTTGGTACAATTGGCTTGTAAAGGCAGTTGTGCATGCTATTTTATTAGTGGGAGGATTTTAAATTACCAAGTCAATTTCTTTAATGGGTTTCAATAACATTTGAAATTGACTTTAGGAAACTGTATTTTCTAAAAATTTATACTTTTCATTTACATTTTCAAATTTTGGGCATGAAGTTTTTTATGCAGTTATAAATCCAATCCTTTCAAAATCCCCAAATTCCTAAAAACCAGAAGTTTATCTTATACCTTATTTGGTAGCAAAATCAGACTTAAAGTGACATGAGGTTATTCTACAGTCTTTATCCCATTTAGAGAATTTTCCTACTATTTACCACAGAAATATTAAAGTGTATGATTATGGAGACTCACTCCAGCCCTTGCTGATAGAGTTAAATAATATGTGATAAATCCATGTGGTCTCTGCAGCAGAGCAGCCAGACTTTCTACCTGGTGGTGCAAGGCTCCCAAGAACACAAACTTGAATGCTGCCAGGCAGGCCTGGGACCAGGGTGAGGCAGGAGAGGCTCTCAGGCCTAAGAATTGAAGGAAGCACTTACTCTTCAGTTGGTGCAGGGTCGGCACCTGGGAGTGAGTACCTTGGACACCTCACACACTACCCTAGTGCTAGCCCTACTGCCAGGCCATCTTAAGACTTGGGCCTAAGACTGGCACAGCACCACTTCCATCACATTCTACTGGGTAAGTCAGAGACCCAGCCCAGATTTAAAAGGTGGGGACTACAGCAGATGGGGTATGAATGAGGAGATATGGAGAATACGGGAGGCATGGGAGCCTCTAATGCAATAAACACCCACACCTGCTTTAGCTGCAGTACACAAAAGTAAAATTTATTTTATATATACACATAGTATGTATTCATATTTACATACATATATACCTAATATATAAATATACTTTAGTTTTCATTCAAGTCTTAATATATTCCAATTTTCATTTTTCTTTTTTGACCCATATTTATAATTGTACTAAAAATTTTCAAAAATGTGAGTGTTTATCTTTTTGTTACTGATTTCTAACTCCATTGCATTGTAGTCAAAGAATGTATTATGTATGTTATCAACCACTGAAATTTATTGAGCCTGCTTTATGGCTTAAGAGGAATTCAATTCTTATGCATGTTTCCATGTATAACTGACAAGAGTATGTATTCCCTAATATTGGGTGCAATATTCTACATATGTCCATTAGATCACATTCTTTGTGTTCTTGTTGAAATCTTTTATATCATAACAGATTTTTAGTTTATTTGGTCTTTCATTTATATTAGGTATACTAAAATCTCCAATTATGATAGTAGGTATGTCTATTTCATTTTTTGGCTCTATTAATTTTTGCTTTATATATTTTAGGATTGTGTCATTAGGAGCATACAAGTTTAAAGCTGTCATACCTCTCTCAAAAACTCAACTTTTTATCATTATATAATGACATTCTTTATCTGTAGTGATGCTTTTTGCCCTAAAGTATATATTGTCTGCTACTTACATAGCAACACTAGCCTTTTTTAATGAGATCTTTTTATTTCCTCCCAGTACTTTAAATATTTCTGTGTCTTTGTATCTTAGGTGTGTCTCTTACATACAAATTATAACTGTTTTTGTTTTCTTCTGTTTTCAGCCAATCTGCTTATCTTTATCTTTTAACAGAAGAATTTTGTCCAAATACATTTATTGTGATTACTGATATAGTTGAATTTTTTTCTGTCTTCCTATTATGTGATTAGTATGTCCTATGTTTTCTGTTTCCTTTTTCTTCTTCCCATCTTGCCTTCTCTTAAGATTCAGGGTTTTTAAAACTTTCTTGTTCTATTTCCCTCTATAGATCAGAAGTTACAATTTCAGTGCCTATCCTTTTAATGATTATCCTAGCCATATAACACATATTCCTAACAAAGTCTTTACCCTCTGTTCCAGTTATCAATTGATATGTAACAAACCAACCCAAAGGTTAGTGGCTTAAAGTCATTTATTATTATCTCTCATGGTTCTGTGGGTTGAGCAGGTTCAATGAGCAGTTTTTGCTCGGGGTCTCTTAATGTGATGACAAATTGTGTCTGTGGCTGGAGTCATCCCAACATCTTCAATGTTTAAAATGGCTCACTCACATGGCTAGCAGTTGATGCTGGTTTTTGGCTAGAATCTCAGCTGAAACTGTCAAATGAAGCACCTGCATGTGGCCATGTGACTAGAGCATTTAACAGTATGGCATCTGAGCTCTGAGAGGGAGCATTCCAAGAGACTCAGCGGAAGTTGCAAGGCTTCTTATGATCTACACTTGAAGTCATAAAATATCACTTCTCCTGGTATCTATTGGTTACACAGGGCCAGCCTTGATTCAGTGCAAGAAGGGATGACATGAGGGCGTGAAGCAGGTTTTGTGGTTCATGGGAAGGAGGAGGAGCACCTTTGTGTATTAGCTACTACACTCTCCTCCTGCATAATACCTTAAGAGTCCTTTCATTACAATCACATACCTCCAATTTATATACTATTTTGTCCTGTATTTTATCTAAGTTATTTATATCTTACAATTTATTATTTATATTTACTATCTATATTAAACTGGTTATTATAGTTATTGCCTTATACAAGTTAGATTCACCCACATATTTGCTCATATTTTTGTTTACTTTCCTTCTTATATCTTGGGCTTTCCAGCTGAGATAATTTTCCTTCAGCCTATAGTGTATTCTGAGGCATTTCCTTCATTCAGAGTCCACTGGTAAACTAACTTAGTTTTTGTTTGTCTGACAATGCATTTATTTCCCCCTAGGTATTGAAAAATTGTTTCACTGGGTATGTCATGCTAGGTTGATTGTATTTTCTCAACAATATTGAAGATAGTCCATCATCTTCTCGCTATCATTGTTGCTAGTGAGAAATCACCTATTAATCTTTACTTCTTTGCATGTAATTTGTCTTTTTTACTCTGATTATTTTTCAGATCTTCTCTTTAGCTTTGGTGTTTCACTGTTTTATTATGAAATGCTCAGTTGTGGATTTCTCTGTGTATCTATCCTGTTTGGGATTCATTGAGTTTTCTAGATTGAAAAATTGATGCTTTCCAACAATTCTGGAAAGTTCTTAACCATTATCTCTTCAAATACGGACTGTTCCATGTCCTATCATCTCCTTCTAGAAGTCTAGTAGTCTTAATTGTTAAATGGTCCACTCACATTTTTTGTGTCTCTTTGTGCTGAATTCTGGATAATATACTGGGGTATTGATCAACCTCACTACTTCTGTCTTCAACTGTGTCTATTATGATGTTTGACTCATCTACTAAGTCAATTTCAACTACGTTTTCATTTCTAGATGGTCTATTTGACTTTTTTCAAACCTCATCATTTATATGATCTTTTAAGACTTATCTTTTCACTTTAGATATAGTAAACACAGTTATTTTATATTCTTTGTTTGATTTACTATCTGAAGCCTTTGAGGGTCTTATTCTGCTGGATATCTTTGTTGTTGGTTCTCACTAATGGTGCATGTTTTCTTGTATATTTGTGATGTTTGCTTATGAGCTCATGTTCCTTGAAACTTTCTCTGTATTATTTATAGTCTGAGTTGAAACTCCATCCCTTCAGACTTGATCTGTATTTATTTCAGCCAGTCTCCTGGACATTCTACTAACTTGCAACCACTTTAATAAAATTTTCCACTTTATTTCCTTTATATAGTCTACTGGTGAACTAACTCAGTTTTTTTTCTAAAAATGCATTTATTATTTGGGAAGTTTTGGAGCTTAGAGATAATTAATATGGATCTCAAATCAATACATCTTATGAATTCCTGGGGGAGGCTTCATTCCATGTGAGGTTGAAATAGGCTATTTTGCTTACTATCTACTTTTATCCAGTGGGCTTATGTCTCATTCGTCCTTACAATGGACAACACAGTTTTACACAATAGAATCTAATACTTCCCTCCTTAGGTAGAGGGAGTACATAGTTATCTTCTGTTCTTTGCAAAGCTGTCAAAACAGAAGCATGAGGTTTCTAGAATGTAGCAAAAATACTCAAGGAGAAAGTGGCATTGGTTTCAGCTGTTCTCCTGAAGTTTCTGATTTCATTTTGATAATGTTCTCTGCACAGTACTTAACTGCGCGTGCGTGTGTGTGTGTGTGTGTGTGTGTGTGTGTGTATCAACATGTTGGTTCTATCCAGAGGACATCATTAAGGTATATAATCCACCATAATGCCAAAAAATGAAATGATTTCATTAGTAATACATTTTAAAGCATTTTATACATATTGCCCTACTTCTCTCCAACAAAATTGTGCCAATATATATTACACTTATTAGTGCGCTGATCAGACACTACACATTTTAATGTCTTAGGTTGGCCTTAGTTTAAACATTTCAATTGTATTTAATATGAAGCTTTATGAAATCCAAAATACTGAGCCATCTCTTACCTTTTTCAATAAAAATTAGGAACAGATTAGAGAACATTTATGCTGATGTCCAAAAAAACAAGACAGGGAGATTAAAAGATATTTTAAGAAAAAAACTCTATGCATATTTTGAAGTTTAGAAGAATATTTTAACAGCAGTGGATAAGAACATATCCAGGCTTTGTCACTTACTAACTGCTCGACCTTGGCAGGCCTCCATTTTCCCATCATTAAAATAAACATGATAGTGGCTACCCCAGAGAAGTATCAGAGTATTAAATAAGATGATGTTGACAAAGCACAGAGCCTGACAGAAAATAAATTCTCAAAACTGGTAGCTACTATTATCTGGCCCCGAGTAACTCTTATTAGTGCGTGGGGCAGTTAAGATTTGAACCCAGGTTTGCCTGAATCCAAAACCCATGAGAAACCCTTCCAATTTGCTTGTTGTTACAGAACTTAGAGGTTCCCAAAGATCTCCTACTCAGGAGGGCAGATTTTCTTGCCTATTCCTTGCCACAAGCCCTATAAGGACAAAGGAATGGGGTCCCTTCCTGATGTGCATTAAAACTGATAAACATTCTTGAGCTTACTTAGCTACGTACTTACAGAAGATAGATGACATTAAGCCTTCCAAACAGCTTCCGGGTAAATTTTCTAATGAGGTTTTTGATACAATAAATATCCTGCGATTCTGTTCTTCGGCAATGAACCACTTCTACCTTTCCTCTTGGAGAAGTGAGTATTGACATTTTTTTATCCTGTCCCCCAAAAAGAGAAAAAAGCCCCACAGTTAATCTGCGATGACAAGCCAGTCTGGTTACAGTGCTTACAAAACTGGATATTAATTCGATTTCCATACATCAGAGTGAACTTGGTATTAGAGTGCTGGTGGCACACATTTTCCCCTGGGGGTAGGCTGTGACAACTGTCACCACAAACCAGCTGACATGTTTCTCTCCAGGAGAAGGATGTTTCTGAGAACTGGCCTGTCTAGAAGTTTCTGCAACTGTATTCTTTGTTCCAATAAAGCTGCTTTAAAGTATTCTAACAATAGAATTAAAAAACATTGAAAGGAATTATTTACTGATTCCGGGTCCTCCTATATTTAATTGACCAGCAAGGCATGTGGTCAAGAGTTACAGGAGAGGGCTGGCTGAGTGGCGCGTTGGTTAGGAATTGGCTTGGAACACCAGCTCTGAGCAGCAGGGCCCCGGTTCGGATCCCACATGAGGGCCAGTGATGCTGCACCCTCTACAGGTAAGATAGCGAACAATAGCTTGACCAGGAGCTGGGCTGCCGTGAGTCGCCGGCGACGGTGTAGGCTGCAGTGGAGCTGCAGTGGGTTGCCATGAGCTACCATGAGTGGCTGGCAGCCACCGTGAGCTGCTAAGAGCCACCGTGAGCGGCCATCCAGTGGTTAGCGACCGATCTGCCTCACCCGGGAAGAGCACAATGATAATACCAACATGGGCCAGTGAAGTGACATCCTCCACAACTAGACTGAAGAACAAAAGAACAGCAATGTGTCTGTTCCCTTTACCCAATTCCCCCGCGCCACCCCCCCACACACACACACAAAAGAGTTACAGGGGAAATACTGACAGTTGCTGCCCATGTTCCAAACAGACTTCCCCAAACTGGAATACTAAAGGGCAGCAGTCCTAAGGGATATTTTGAGACAAAAAAATGTTCTGTGGTCAAATAAGTGCAGGAAATGCTGCTTGTGATGGTGTTTCTGAGGGGCCATAATGCCTATTAAAGTCTTTGAGAAGTTCCCTCAGAAGTGCCTGCTTTCTTTGTAAAAACCAGCCTTTCTCCCTTTCTGAGGAGAATCTCTAATGACAGCGACAGTGGAGAGACTAATGTTCCAGAAAGACACTTTAGGGAATGCTGTTGACAGGAACAGTAGGCCACAAAATGATTACACTCTCTCTCTCAACGTCTCCTCATGTGTCTCTCTCTCTTTCCTTCCTTCCTCCCTCCACACCTCCTTTCTTTCCTTCCATTTTCCCCCTTTCCCTTCTTCTAGGGAAAAACACCTTACTATGTACTCGCTAGTGAGCTCAAAAACAGGCAAATTAATTTTTCACCATGGTATTGATTCTAAGAACAATATGAAACATTTCCAGCCTCCTAGCACCATCCAGTCAATTCACCCCTGCAAAAGGTAACCATATTCTGACTTCTATCCCATAAATGATCTTTGCCAATTTTTGAACATCGTATACATGGAATTATACAGTATGCATAGTTTTATTTCAACACACAGTATATCTTTTGGCTTTTTGTTGTTGTTGTTTAGATACATCCTAGCATAATTTTCATTTTGCCAAAGTACTAAAAACCGTGAGTTCCACAGGGGCCTGATACATCACTGAACTGAGTTCCTTCTTGGTCAGATGAGAAAACTGAGGCCCACGAGGTGAAATGACTTGTCTCAGGACACATGTTCAGTTAGAAACAGAACATTGGGCTTCTCCTTCCCGCCCAGCTCCTTACCACTCCCATCTGTTTAAGTGGCCTGTAGATTGGCTCTATGAATAAGAAGTCCCCCTGCCCTCACCGTCCACTGATGTTCAGATTAATTGCAGCTTAAATGCTCTTAACCGTAACCTTCAGATGTTAAGGGTGCAAGGTGCAGGGTAATTGCAGGGGGACTCACAAAGATGGCAGATGGCAACAAGAAATTTCATCCAGTGGACTCTGTCTTGGTGAAATCACAACACCCTCAACTTTGCAGCCTTACAGATGGGTTTCATCAGCATGCTCAAAGCAAACCCAGCTCTGGGGAATGGCCCTACATTATCCAAGCTCACAGAAACTGAAAGAACAAGTACAAAATGCCAATTTATTAATTTACAAAGAGAAAGTCAACAGGGGGCAATCCAGGTGTTTCTGTAGCCCGGACAATTAACAAGTCACTTGGGTTAAGTACAAGTCTGACTTCCTCTCCTTAACAGGGTGGGAGGGAATTATTTCTCCACCTCCCATGAGTTATGTGGCCACTATCTCGCAACCTTGGTATCAAGGTGACTGCAGTGAAATGGGGAGCTCAGGCTAGTCTTGTTCCAGCCAGATGTTGCCTTGTGGAAATGTGGGCTCAGATGGCAGATCTTCACATTTTGCAAAGGAAGAAAAGCATGGTATATACATAACATCTCCAAAATTTGAAATATTGGCTCAAAATTCTTTTTCACACTTTGCAGATGTAAATAAATAAACATTTCTTTAAGCTAGTTTAGCCTCCACTCCTGCTGTGGCAAAGCCACCCATGCACTGTCTCTTTGTAGACCAGCTACACAGAAAGCCCAGCTATCAGAAGGTGGCTTATATGGGGCCATGGTTAAGAGTACAGGATGTGGAATCAGAGTACCAGGGATGACAACCAGCTCCTATCCCTTATTAGCTGTGACATTGGGCAAATTACCAAAACTCTCGGTTCCTCAGTTTCCTCATCTGTAAATTAGAGATTATATACCTCAAAGAGTTCTATAAATGAGTTATGTACAAAATGCTAAAAGCAGTGTCTGACACAGTTAAGTGCTCAGTACATATCAGCAACCATTAATATTATTGTTATTAGCATTATATTCTCAGGATTCAAAATAGTGAACCTCAAGAAGTCGCTCACCAGCCCTGAAGCCTGAGGAGCTCTCATCCACTATAGAGATGCCAGGCCACAAAAATCTATGCATGGGTGGCATCTTTGCAGATGTTTGCCTAAACATCTCTATTTTGTTGATGACCACAAGGTCAATCCATCCGCTTTGTGACAGACACTTTGTTTCCTAGATAAACGAACACACCTTTAATCAATTTGCAGTCAAGTTTCGTGAACTGCTAGCATTTCCTAAGCTGGCTTTACATAGCGCAGCTGCAATAAGTTGATTTCACATTCTAACTCTAATGTCAATCTTTCTTGACATTTAATTTTTTAAAATTGTTTTTACATAGAAATGCATTATAATGCATTGTTCATTATACCTTCTCAATGCAGAATATGTTCTCATTGCGAAAACATAAAACTTTACAAATAAGGCTGAAATCCTGTCTTTTCTATTGTGGTAACATCCTATCTTTTTTATTGTGGTAAAATATGCATAATGCAAGATATCTCTAAGAAAGTCTTTTTCTTTTGAATTCTCTTAAACATTTGCTTGCACATAATTATAATTAACTTTTCTGTTTTTGATGGCAGGTCAAGAATTACATCACCTAACATTTACTGTGCGCTTTACACAGGTTTTCTCTTTAATCCTGGTGAAATAGATATTATTATCCTCATCTTACAGTTAAAGATATTGAGGCCAAGAGAATTTATGTAATTAAGGCACACTCAGAGAATTTAAACATCTGTTTATCTGACAAGAAGGCTGGCTGGTCTGCTAGTAGTCTACTGATTTATTTTTATTTTTTTCTTATCTGACTTTAAAAGACCCTCAGTTATTTTTAATTACCAACCTTGTAGTTAATAATTTGGTCACAACTGTCCAGAAACGAAGGGCAGTGGGCCTCAGAAACTACAAAGCCTAGAATGCAACGCGGCGCCGCGCCGCTTAGGAGCTCAGCAGCTCGCCCCTTGGCATGCAGGGAATAGTAGTTTTCTGGCCTGCCTTTCTTGCCCCGCACTCGAGCGTCCAGATCACAGTGTGGTTCCTACTCCGTTTGCCGGGAGCCACGGCTAGACAGATCCACCCGACCTCGCGCGGTCACCACAGTCCCGGAGACTGACTTGGAGATGCGCCCCTAACTCCCTAGACCCAGTCCTCGCGTCCCTGCCGGGCAGGACAACTCCACCCACCTCAACCTCAGATCCCCGACGCCGCGCTCCACACCGGGCTCGAAAGAGGACGCGCAGCCAGGTTACCACAGAAACGGCGCTCCCTCGGTCACGTTGTGTGCGGGAGGTCAAAGGTCATCCAAGCCAGTTCCGCTTCCGGTTCCGGAATCCTGCTTGTTGTCAGAAAACTTTGGGGCCTCAGGAAGCCCGTGGGGCCGTTTTGAGGGGGTCGAGGTTTCGCCCGACGTCTTTTGCAGCAGCCATGGCGGCCTCCACCGCGGCCGGGAAGCAGAGAATTCCCAAAGTGGCCAAGGTAGGCGATAGAGAGTGTCCTTGGGGGAAGGGTCCTGGGAGAGGGGCTCGCGCCACCCTCCATGGTACCCGGGACGGGAGAGTTGTCTGAGGAGCAGGCCCATCCTGTGCTGGGCGGAACGGGAAAAAGAGGGAAATGGATAGCCGGTGGTGGGGTGCAGGCTCTTGTCACCCCGGAGTATTGCCCGCGTCGGCGTGGCCTTCGTTCTGGGTAGATGTTCTTGCGGGATGAGGGATGGGGGTAAGAGTGGTGTCGTTCAGCAAAGATAACAGCCAGGCTGTGCTCTAGGCGCTGCGGAATGACACACTAATGTGGGTGACGAGCTGTACACAATAAGACACAAACGTAAGATTGCAATATTGCCAAATGCTGCTAAAGCAAAGTAGGAGTTGCCACGGAATAATGGGGGTTGTGTGAGGGTGTCTCCAGAGTAAAGTTTGCTGAGGAAATGACATTTAAGCTGAGGCTGAATAGGAGGTAGCCCAGCCGAGAGTGGAAAGAAAGAGTAGATGACAAGAGTTGCATAGTGGTATAATTTAATTAATAAGTTTGATATTGTCTGATATTTCTATAGGTGGCTGATACAAGGTATTTAATATGTAACAGGCTTTACTCTAAGCCTTTAGGGATCCTCTCCTTTCAGCCTGTTTTTCCAGCCCAGTCCATTTAGATGACTCCTACAGATAATACATATAAAGCATATAGCCCAGTGCCTGGTACTTAAAGCTCATTAGATATGAGCTGTCATCATTATTATCATCATTCCACATGTAGCACTAAATAATTAATATTTCTTATAATTCCATTCCATAAAATTTTATTGGGCAGCGCTGGTCCAGTAGAAATACTGGGCTGTCAAAAAAGTCAAGAAGTGTTTTTTCTGTGTTTTGTTACAAAAATGCGTCATGACTTTTCCGACAACCCAATATACTGTGAGCCACATATGTAATGTAAGTTTTCTGATAGCTACATTGAAAAGTCAAAACAAGGGCATTAATTTTAATTATATATTTTATTTAATGACCCACTGTATCCAAGATATTGTCATCCAACATGTAATCAATACAAAAAAATTTAATTAGGTAGTTTATTCTTTTCTTCATACTAAGTCTTCAAAATCTGTGTGTTTTGCACTTACAGCCCATCTCAATTTGGACTCACCACATGTGGCTCATGGCTACCATGTTGTACTGCCCAGCTCCAAGATCTCAAGAAGCTTATAGTCTGATGAGGATAGCTTACCAAATATTGTCTTTGACTTAAAATGCCATGAAAAACCAAATGTCATTTATCCACCTGGGTCATTAATTCTTAGTAGAGGTTGTAATGCTTGATAAGATATTCTTTATAAAACAAAACCTTTGGTGAGATTTTTACCTAGGCAGCCTCAAAGTTTTTTATTTTACTAATCTAAAAGGGAAAATGTGCTATTTTTGGTACCTTTTTTCTTGAGACTTTTACTGTGGTTTTTGAATAGATTTGCATAAAATAGAAAACTTTTTTTCCTATTTAGCTGCACAGAGAAATGGGAACATCATACAAAGAGGGCATCTTGTAATAATACATATAAAGTTCTTATCCTAAAAAAAATTTTGTTTGCTTCTTAAACCTTGTGTGAAGGGCATCTCCTAAAAATAGAAACATCTTTTCTTAAAAGGTAAAAAACAAAGCTCCAGCTGAGGTACAGATAACTGCCGAACAACTCTTAAGAGAAGCTAAAGAAAGAGAACTTGAGCTTCTTCCACCTCCACCTCAACAGAAGATCACAGATGAAGAAGAATTAAATGATTACAAACTAAGGAAAAGGAAGGTCAGTCAATGTGATGTCTTTCGGTATGTTATATTGTTAAGAATTTATAGGTCAGAGTTTGAAAAGTTCCTCATGGGTTAGAGAGACTAAGATGAGAAGAGGTTAGTGTTTCTAGCCACCTAAATAATATAACTTCTGGCTACCAGATAACTGCATTTTACTGAACTTTATGAAATATACCATGAGTTGTCTATTTTAGAGTATAAAGAAATTAAGTCCATAAGAAATACAATTTTTGGTGCTGAATCAAAGATGGGCGGAAGTTTAACAGGTGAAACAACTGGCAGCTGGAAGAGGGGTGGACTTAACAAGACTGTGTCTGCTTCTGTGTATACCGCCCTCTGTGTTAAGAATTAAGATGGGAGAGATCCATGGGAAGACTGGGGGTCTGGGCTGACCAGCTCACTCTAGAATGTGGGATTATTTTAAACCACTAATCCTGTCGTAATGCTTATTAGTTATCCTCAATTAGGTGTGAAATTCTGAGACGTTATCAAAAAGACTTAATCAAAAGTGTTTTCTTTAAGAACAAGTACAGTATATTACAGTATCAGTTAGTTGTTATGGGTAATAGGAAATACCAACAATTCTGCTAATAACTCTTTACATCTAAAGCTTCCCTCTTGTTTGCATGTAAGATTTTAAAGAAACATTTGTGATTGTAACCTTCTGTTATTTCTTAACGATTGCAGGATATAATTTCTCTTAAATAAGAACAGAATGAGTAACCTTTTTAGTACAAGGATTAATAGACAAAGGATGATGTCAGTTTTAGTTATTTCCTCTTTAATTTGACCTTTTTAACTTCCACCAGACTTTTGAAGATAACATAAGAAAAAATAGGACTGTGATTAGTAACTGGATAAAATACGCACAATGGGAAGAGAGTCTAAAGGAGATTCAAAGGTAAAATTGCTGACCATGTAATTTGGCAAATAAAGATGTCATAAATTAACAAATTGGAAAAGTTAAAGCACAAATGAAAGATTGTGTTTCTGGTAGTAATTTTCAAAGTTTGTTCCATGGAACCCTAGGGTTCCTTTGAGGTGTCTCAGGGGCACTGTGATAGGCTAGTCCTGGGGGGAGCCAAGAAGAAGGCTCTACAGGTGGGTCTTACCACCAGCACACACTCTTCAGCCATAGAAGTACAGTGTCATCTACTTTCTGTATATTGGGATTTTTTTTTTTTAATGAAAATTGTTTCCACTGATGAAAATCATGACCTCGTCCCTCCTGTTTTCCAGCCTTTCTGTGCTCTCCAAGCATACTCCTGGCCCCTACTGTGCCTGCATACTTGCCACTCCCTGAACACATCATGTCTCCTTCTATGACACTTGCCTGTTCTCTCTGCCTGTAATGAATACCCCTCCCCAGCACCATGTCCTCTGGGACTTTCCTCAAATTCCAAATTTGTTCTCAATTATTGAGTTACCTTCTGATTAGCCTTTTCCACCAGACATTTTTCTTTCTTTCCCTCTATTTCGTTGTACAGATCTTCACCATAATTCATATTACATTATAATTACATGCATGTCTATCTTTCTCTAAGTCTTTATAAGTTTTGTAAGAACACTATATCTTTTCACCTTTTTATCCCCAGAACTTGGCTCATGGGGACACCTGATAAAATTACAGGGCACTGCAGGTGGTTTGAAATAGTTACTACGTGTGTTGTCTGTACTGCTGTTGAGGCCTTCCGAATTTTGCTTCCTAAGGGCTCGATCCATATACGAACGTGCTTTAGATGTGGACTACCGAAATATTACACTTTGGCTGAAATATGCAGAAATGGAAATGAAGAATCGTCAGGTAAACCATGCCCGAAATATCTGGGACCGGGCCATAACAACTCTGCCTCGAGTCAACCAGTTCTGGTAAGTTTCTGATCCAATGAAATGTTGTTTTGTAGACTAGAAAAGCTCCACATTTGTATATTTATTTCATTTACATAATTGTAATCATATATATGTATGTAACATATATATAATCATATATATGTATATAACTATATACATGTATAAGCACTTTTTAATGTCCTATAGTCTGTTAAATCATAATCAGTGTATAATAGCTGTGTAATCGAAACTAAAATTTTGATTGCAATTTTTATGCTTAAGAAACTTGTTGAACTAAGTAATTTTTAAGAAAACTATATTTTTTTCTAATAGTTCATCCTTTTCAGATTTACATTTTAATAAGAAAACAGGTTGTGATTTAACCTTTAGGGAAGATAAAGTCTTAAATCTTCTTCACATTTAACAAAGTTAGAACCAGAAATTGCCAAAGAACAGTTTTTCCCTAAGTCATTTTAACCGTGACACATATTTTCGGATGATTTTGTTAAAGGTACAAGTACACATACATGGAGGAGATGCTGGGAAACATAGCTGGCGCCCGGCAGGTGTTTGAACGCTGGATGGAATGGCAACCTGAGGAGCAAGCCTGGCACTCCTACATCAATTTTGAGCTGCGATACAAAGAGGTGGATCGGGCCCGCACCATTTATGAGCGATATATCCTTTGGATGAGGTCTGAGTGGTGCTGCTCTTGTTCTGGATGCTGTTCCTCCTGTGGAATTGTAGTCATATTCAGGACAAGTAGTCATTATGTTGGCCTAGAAATCAAGGATGCAGATTTCATCTGCTTCATAAGCTACATATATATTTTCTAGGAATGTAGGTTGGTCAGGAAAAAAGTTTGTGGTCTGGGTAATTGTTTGAGTCTTTTCCAGTGAGACTTTGGATTTGTTTGTTTTGGCACTAATGCCATGATTGCTTGTAGAAAATGATGCACTAAGGTCCTGGCTGCTATAGCCAGTCCTTTATTTCTGTGGTTTAAGTTGGCCATTAGCACCATTAATGGAGTCCATCCAAAGGTTTACTGTTTATTAGCCATGTGACCCCAGTGAGTCAGTTATTCCTTTGAGCCTTGGTATCCTTATCTTTAAAACGAGAATAAAGATCCCTACTATGGGCTAGTTATGAAGATAAGATGATAATACGTGAAAGCACTATTAGCAACTTAACTAGTCGATCCTCATTATTTACTGTTTCCATATTTGTGTATTCTCCGACTTGCTAAAATGTATTTGTACACCAAAAGTCAATATTTGTGGCACTTTCACAGTCATTTGCAAACAAGCACAGAGTGATGAAAAACTTGAGTCACCCAAGGCATATGATCCCAGCTAAGGTGATAATCTGCCTGTTGTCTCTGCTCTCATACAGAGATGATCAGGAGATAGAAGCAGATGGGGCAGTGCAGTGAAGGCCAGGAAGCTCCGGCTTGGGGCCAGTTGGGCAAGTTTGAATTCTTTCCTTTTCTGGCTCCTGTTAGTGGGTAGCCTCTGGCAAGTCACGTAACACTTCTGAACCTTGTTTTCTCTTTTATAAAATAACAAAAATAGAATCTAAGGATTAGTTGTTTTTAGGATTTAAGATTATAACCTATATTAGATATGTATTGTACATACATACTTCTAGGAGCACTGATTTTGCTAATCGCTGTTTTATGAAGTCACTGTTCACAGTGACTTCATAAAACATAACTAACACATAATGAGAATCAGCTTTATTGTGCAATTTTAAGATCTTAATTACCTCTACTTATTTTAATATTATTAATTTAACAAAAGCTTTTATAGCACTTGCTGTGTTGTCAGGCATTGTTCTAAGTACTTTACAAATATTGTCATTTAATCCTCATGACAACCCTGTGATCCAGGAACTATTCCATTCTACAAATGAGGAAAATGAGGCGTGAGAGATTCAGTGGCTTGACCAGGGTTTGTCAGGTAGTGATGGAGATGGGATTTGAACCCAGGAGCAGCCTCAGAGCAAAGGCTCTTAACATAATTGCCATATTTAAACATATTGCTACTTTGGAAATTAATGATTTCCTCAAGGAAGTAGATTAAAAAGATATATCCTAGTAAATAAACTGGTAATTCAAAACTTTTTCTTTTGGCTCTAGTTAGGACTTTTTGTGACTTGTTTTTTCTTTTTTTTTAAGATTTTTTGTTGGGGAATTGGGGGAAGAAACAAAGTTGGGGAATCGGGGGAAGGGGAACAGACAAGTTCCTGTCCTTTTTGTTCTTCAGTCTAGTTGTGGAGGACGTCGCTTCACTGGCCCATGTTGGTATTGTGATTATTGAGCTCTTTCCGGCTGAGGCAGATCAGTTGCCAGCCACTGAACAGTTGTTCACAGCGGCTGTTGGCAGCTCACGCTGGCTGCCGGCCACTCACGCCAGCTGCCAGCCACTCACGGTAGCTTATGGCAGCCCACTGCAGCTCCACTGGAGCCTACGCCGCCGACTTACGGTTGCCCAGCTCCAGGTCAGCTGTTGTTCACCATCTTAGCTGTAGAGGGCGCAGAGTCACTGGCCCTCATATGGGATCCGAACCGGGGTCCTGCTGCTCAGAGCTGGAATCCCAAGCCAACTCTTAACCAACGCGCCACTGAGCCGGCCCTGAGCACATTCTTTTGGCCAGAAATTAACCAAGAGCTTTACATACATTTTCGCATTTAAAGGCATCAGTCATCCAGTTAGGTTGGTATTACTTTCCTCTATTTACAGATGGTAAAACTGAGGCTTAGACAAGTTAAATGACTTGTCCAGATCACTTGGCTAATAACCAGGGTTCAGCTTTTTCATGGCTCCAGGAACCTATCTGTACCACTACTAAAATATTGAATAAGCACTGAAGAAAGACAGAGATGAACAAGACCCAACTCCCTCACAGGGGTCACAGTGTAGTGGTCCTCTGCCTTTGTACATGTCTTATCAACCTCATAGTTGTTGTAGCTTGCATTGTTGGGGTGTTTGGTTTGGGTTTGGGGTTTTTTTTTGAGCCACGTTGTCTTGCCTGGAATTTCTTTAATTCCCCTGCACTTGTACTTGTGCACCCCGACGTTAAAAACTGGATCAAGTATGCCCGCTTTGAAGAAAAACATGGTTATTTCGCCCATGCACGGAAAGTGTACGAAAGAGCGGTTGAATTCTTTGGAGATGAACATATGGATGAACACCTTTATGTTGCCTTTGCCAAATTTGAAGAAAATCAGAAAGAAGTAAGTAAGCTTAAAGGACTCAGTTACGTTGCAAAACAGTTTAGAAAAGATTACCTCTTGTGAACATTGAGTTAATTTCCATTTTCTTATTCACTTATCATTGGAGAAAATGTTTTCAAAATACAAAAACTATTTCTCAGAAAAAACAACATGCAGTTGTGTCTAAGCTACAGGTTGGGAGCTGAGTGATTATAGATTGTGTTATAACTGTCTTAATTTTGTTGTGCTTTGCTTGAAAATTAAGCCTTTAAATCTGGAGTAAGAATATTGTCTGTAAACTGAGAGTTAGTCACTTGGTATCCTTATTAAAGGGCTTTACAGGTAATAAACCTAAGGAACAAAAAGCCCAGAGCCCTCAGAGAATAGAATTTGAAATAAGTATTGAAGGGTTTTAGGAAGAGAGTGGTAGGGTATAATTTATATTGTAAAGAGAGCCTCTAGTTCATTTATGGAGGTTGTGTTGGGGAAGGGTGGCAAAAGTAGATGAAAGGAGACTTTTGAAATGGTCCAGGGAAAAATGGAAATAGATTGGCAGGAGGTTGGGAAAGAGTGAAGGCTATATTGAAGGAGTAGAAATGGTAGGGCTTCGTGAAGCAGTGACTGTGGGGAATGAGGAATGGAGAGGAATCAAGGTAGGGATTTTAGCTTGAGCAAGTAAGTGTGTGATAGTTGGTTTTGCTTATCAAGATTGGGAAGACTGAGAAAGACTCGGGTTTAGTGGGGAAAAACAGGAGCTCAGATTGGGACCTTTCAGTCTGAGATGCGCAGATGACGTCCAACTGGCAGTGTTAGGTAGACAGGATTAAATGTGGAACTCAAAGGAGAGGCAGTCCATCCTGACTGAAATACCTCAACAAAGGGAGAAGAATCTCATTTTGGACACTTTGAGGCTTAAAAATATAATCTATGTAATGTTTTATGTCATAATTACTTTGCTAGTCATGACTAGAATGTGAATGTTGTGATATGGCAGATAATCATCCTGTCTGCTTTTAGTTTGAAAGGGTACGCGTGATCTACAAGTATGCCCTGGATAGAATTTCAAAACAAGAGGCCCAAGAACTCTTCAAAAATTATACCATCTTTGAGAAGAAGTTTGGTGATAGGCGGGGTATTGAAGATATCATAGTGAGCAAACGGAGATTCCAGTATGAAGAAGAAGTGAAGGTGAGTGCTGGTGTAGATGCTTAACTCTACAAGTTAGTAAGATGTGCCAGCCAATACTAGGTACAGTAAAATGAGTAATAGCAAATTAAGGCTGCCAGTGATTATGCTCTTGATAATGTGTATGCAATAAATGGACAGCTATCTCAGGAGGTTGGAATAAATGAGGCTGATAGGAAAGGCAAGCAAACGACACTTGGATTTGCTCTGCCACTCACATGTTGAAAGTTACTTTTATTGCTGATTGTGTGCTATAAAACTTGAGCAAAATAAATCTGGAATCCATTTGAGCTTATTTTTGAAAGAAGATTGATTCAAAAAGCCAGTTTGTATACATTACCTTTTAGCTTAACTGCTCGAATGAAAGATGTATTGTAGATGTGGTTCTATTCTCATCTCTTTATGTATATAATATACTATTTTGATTTGAATTCAAAAATAGCATTTTCAAGATAGCTCCAAACGAAGGACTAAGTCTGGTGTTAAATGAAGCCAATGAGATGTGTTCAAGATAAGTTACTATTAATGGAAAAGCCAAGTTTCACAATTGTGAGCATGGTATACGAGTAATTCCATAGTAATATTAAATTTAGACATAATACATAGTCATCTATCATTGTACACCATTCTGCATTGCGTGGTGAAATCTCGAGCCATCCCGCTTGGTCCTACCTGGGACATAAATCATCCATTTGTCCAGCATCTCCATGCTATATATACTACCCACCTGTTAGTCACTTAGTAGCTATCTTGGTTATCAGATTGACTATCGCAGTATCACAGTGCTTGTTCAAATAACTCTTATTTTACTTAATAATTGCCCCAAAGCATGAGAGTATAAATTTTATCATAGGTATGTATGTTAGGAAAAAACACAGTATATATAGGGTTCAGTACTGTCCATGGTTTCAGGCACCCACTGGGGGTCTTGGGACATATTCCTCACAGATAAGGGAAGACTACTGTATTCCTTATTCTTTTTCATTTATAAAATCTCAGAAATGGTATTTTCTAAATGAGATAGCATGTAAAATTTAGGAAAAATATTTGCTAAAATATAGAAAGTCTGGTGCTTTCTTTTAGCTCACATAGTCCAGCAAGTGTAGCTCTTGGTTTTGTTTTTGTTTATTAAACTTATTGTCATTCTAGGCTAATCCACACAATTATGATGCGTGGTTTGATTACTTACGCTTGGTGGAAAGTGATGCAGAAGCAGAAACTGTACGAGAAGTCTATGAAAGAGCTATTGCCAATGTCCCACCCATTCAAGAGAAGAGGCATTGGAAGCGCTACATCTATCTTTGGGTCAACTATGCACTCTATGAAGAGCTGGAGGCAAAGGTAAAAAATGGAATTAGGTATCAACTCTTAATGATTTCCTCACCCCAGTGCTTAAAGCTCGCTGTTGTGGGTAGTAACTGATATTTACAGTCCTTGAAACAGGGGAATTTAGTTTTAGATTACTAATAAGCTTTCATTCAGCCATATAGTTGTATTGTCTCTTTGTAACATTTTAAACCTGTTGTAGGCACAGGTGAGGTGTTTTTATGTTTTGTTGTATTTTGTTTTTTTAAACTTTAAGGCACAACAAGATTATCACTTGGAACTTGAAAGGCAACAATATACCAGCCATTAGTTTAATTATACATAATTTCCTGGGTTTGCTCATAAATCGGGACCATGGCTAGATTGCACATTTTTGGTTTTAGTGAAGATCAAGTGGGATTTTCAGAAATTGGTCATGTATAAGTTAATAGAAAAAGATTAACTTTCTGCTGTTGATCTGAGAGCATAAAACATATTTGTTTTTTTCTGCTATCAGGCAAAAAGCCTTCCTACAGAGAAGCTCTCAGAGTGTGATGGCTATATTGTTGGTGATTCTTAAACCAAAGTTTGATGGCTAAAGGTAGTTCACACTTTTGATCATAAATGGAATCAGAGTTTGAAAATAGCAACTTCTGAAAACATATTCAGTGTTGGAGGTGTACATTTTTTACTACTAAAATTAGAATTAGCAACAAATTTCAATATTTTGTGAAAATTTCTCATCCTAATACAGGATCCCGAGAGGACAAGACAGGTCTATCAGGCCTCTTTGGAACTAATTCCTCATAAAAAGGTACATCTGCTCCAAATGTCAAAATCCTGCTTCTGTTACTTGTAAAATAATTCAGTGAAATAATGTTTATTGATTGACTGTTTCCCTGTGCTAGGCACCATAGAAAACAAATAAGAACGAGATATGCTCTTTCCCTCTGAAAATAGTCGAGAGGGCAGCTTTTGACAAATAATACAGAAAATAATGCAGAAATTCAGAGGAGAATGGGTAATTAGAATAGACTGAGTAGAAGTCTGTTCCACTGAGAGGAAAATGCACATTGAGAGAGTACACAGTATGTGCAGGCAGTAATGAACAGGTGTTGGCAGCTGAGTGGATGTATGCATGCATAGGTAAACACGAGTGTGCTCTGGAAATGGTTGAGACATTATCTCTGCCATATTTCTCAGCACAAGAAACTAATAGAGATGTTGCTCGAATTATCCTCTAGAATAAAGATGGCATGTTCTATTCTTTCACAAGCATATCCACAAAAAGCAGATTCTAGGTAGGGGCTGCTGGGCCACGCAGTATTATACAGTTCCTAGCTTACTGGGGTTTTTTGTTTTCTTTGTTTGTTTGTTTTGTAATTTTTGTGAAATATTGTAATCTTTGCTTATAAACAAGAAAAAAACACCTGTCCTAGCTCTGAAGTTTTAGATGAATCTAAGTAATTGCCTGTAGCCTTTTGTTAATTTAAATTAAACTTAATTCAATTTAATTTAAATGAGTCTCTTAAGCTAGATGTTGTTGTGCTTTTGTTTTCTAGTTCACATTTGCCAAAATGTGGTTACTATATGCACAATTTGAAATAAGACAGAAAAATTTACCATTTGCCAGAAGAGCTTTGGTAAGTAAAGAAAAGATCAAGATGCATCATTAAGTTCTATGAGAAGAAAATTAAAGTCTTGGTGCTTAAAAGTTGTACAAATCCTACTAAGAAAGCCTTTAAAACTTGAGACGTGTTAGAAAACACATGCCCTTTGAAGAAAGATTGGATAATGATGCTTAAATTGTTTTATTCCAGTATTGGATGGAAACTTTATCTGTAGCTACCAGTTACCAGATCTTTTGTCAGACTAGAGAGATCTGATCTTTAGTATAGTCTGATCCTGTGCAAAATTTTTGGTGTATTAAATGCACCTCCCTCTTAACAGTTGTTCTAAAATGTCTTAATAGGATTAGGTACTGTTTAAATGTAGTTGTGCTTCTGATGAACTACTCTCACCCTGGCTGTGGGCAGCAAGGCAGGGTTCGTTCTTTGATTTACCTTTTAATTTATAGATTTTATACATCTGATATCCATATTCCCTAGGAGAACCTGACAAAATCCAAAATAGTTGTAAAATCCAAAAGAGTAAAATCCAAAATAGTTGTCCAAACAACTCTGGTACAGTGTTCTCTTGCTGAACAGGCACCAATGGGCATAGGCTCTTTTGACAGCTGCGTGAATTAGGGGGTTCCCTTTGGCTTTTTGTCAAGAACCATCACGGACAGTATGATACCACAGAGGGAAAGAGTGGCTTACCATGTTGGCTCTTGAAGGTTCTTGCTCAGCAGAGAACAGCTTCTGGGATAGGTCGACAATGTCTGTGCACAAGTTAAACCCATTAAAGTATCACAGCAATTGGTCATTTTCTTTTCCAGGGAACTTCCATAGGCAAATGTCCAAAGAACAAGTTATTTAAAGGTTACATAGAATTGGAGCTGCAGCTTCGAGAATTTGACAGATGCCGGAAGCTTTATGAAAAGTTCCTGGAATTTGGACCTGAAAACTGTACCTCTTGGATTAAATTTGCAGAATTAGAGACAATCCTTGGCGATATTGAGAGAGCACGGGCAATCTATGAGTTAGCCATCAGCCAGCCACGCTTAGACATGCCAGAGGTGAGGATCTCAAGTTGAACAGAATTTTGTTTTAGACACTTCTCTAGAATTACTTTAGATGACCATCTATATGTGTGTGCATTTTAAAGCATAAAGATGATCTAACTAACTTCCAGTCTTTTCCACTCAGATTAGGACTTTTCTGTTTTGGAGATAGAAAGGTGGGGGTACCAGAGCACAGCAAAGCCCCATTATGACACCAGGCTGAATTGAGATGTAATGGGTGGGTGACTGGCTTTATTCTTCTGTTTCTCAGTCAGGAGGCTAAAGAGTATGAGATAGGGAAATAGGCAGCGGGCAACCCCATTCGGAGAACAAGAGAAATGGATGTTGAGATTGCACATCCCTGGATTCTCCTGGCACAGTTTTGTCTGGATTGGGCTTGCAAAAGAGACACTAAGTAAACGAAGATGTTCTGGAATTACTACTGTCACTGTCCTGGAAGTCCTGGCCTGCATGCAGCAGGACCCAAAATCATCCCTTCAGTATTTAAGCTTGAGCCACAAGGTGGCGCCAAACCACAGTTGGCTAATTTGAGTCTCAAACCACTGATATTCATTCAGCCATTTTGTTAATCTTGCACAAATATCACCCACATTTAATGTTTCACTAGGCCCCACTGATTACATTAGGGCAGGGCTTTTTGTATTACTAGTTCCATTGGTTGGCTTCAGCTCCTCCATAGACTGCCAGCTCCAGGGAGCCTGGGCCACATCTTGGTGCTTGTTGAGTTGAACTAAAACATAGCAAGAATTTAGTGGAGGTAAAAATAGTATATACTGACTAATCTAGGCCTATTTTCTCCCTGCAAGTTCAGTTGTCTGTAGCACTGTCATGACAGCGCCCGAGGGACTTGGCAAGTTTCTCACCTCTTCTTAATAAGTCCAACATGTGAAAAACTCCAAAAGAGAATGCGAAGTTGAATTCAAGGCCTTTCTTCTCATAATGTAGAACTTTTAACCAAGTTTGGTCAGCTTTTAAATGCGAGTATTATTTATTTTATCCATATGCTGTCTGTTCTTTAGTTCTTCATAAAAGCCCTAGGTTCCTGTATGTTCTAGGTAGGAATAGTAGTTAAGCTGTGCTTTAGATAGGGACATGTTGCTTTTTAAATGTCGTCTGACCTATTAAGTGCTCTTTCTTAGGTGCTTTGGAAATCATATATTGATTTTGAAATTGAGCAGGAAGAAACTGAAAGAACACGCAATCTTTACCGACGATTGCTTCAACGGACACAACATGTCAAGGTATCCTGTGCTTTATAAATTATCTTTGATTTTGCTTGAATCAGCAGTCTTGAAGAAATACTGTATTTCTGTGTTTAAGTGTTTTCTAAAATATATTTATTTTGAATGATTTCCTGCCTTTTAAAGAGAACCTGTGAGTCTCAGAGGACTTTGGAATGTTAAGCTTACACCAGGTCAATACATATTTTAAAAAATTATTTTTTTCCAGTTACAGTTGACATTCAATATTATATTTCAGGTATACAGCATAGTGGTTAGACATTTATATAATTTATGCAGTGATACCCCTGATTAGTATCCACTTTATACCAGGTCAGTATTTATACACATGTGAATAACTTGAATATCACAGGGATGAATAAAAAGTTAAAACTCTTCTCATGGTTTTAAGACTATTTCAGATACCTAATTGGATTTAGAAGCAGACTACTTCAACATTAATATATTGAAGCATGTAGTGAATATTCTTTGGAATATAGAAGTGAGCACATTACTGTGTTCAGATGTTATTAACAAATTAGTTTTATTATTATTACATTATTATCATTTGGGTGACATGGTTAATTTGGCTCTATAATCTTTTTTAAAGGTATGGATCAGTTTTGCTCAGTTTGAGTTGTCTTCAGGGAAAGAAGGAAGTTTGGCTAAATGCAGACAAATTTATGAAGAGGCTAACAAAACCATGCGAAACTGTGAAGAAAAGGAAGAAAGACTTATGCTGCTGGAATCTTGGCGAGGCTTTGAAGATGAATTTGGATCTGCATCAGATAAGGAGAGAGTAGACAAACTCATGCCAGAGAAAGTCAAGAAGAGAAGAAAGGTTCAGGCTGATGATGGGGTAAGAACTTGTCCCCTGGAGATGGTCTTCTCATGTTAAATGAGCAGAAATGGATCAGACAGTCGTACTTTTTAGTGGCATATGTACAATCTGAGAATGGGAGCAGTCAGCCTGGAGTACTAGACAGTTGCAGTATGG
The DNA here is from genome assembly GCF_001890085.2 of Hipposideros armiger. NCBI lineage: Eukaryota > Metazoa > Chordata > Mammalia > Chiroptera > Hipposideridae > Hipposideros > Hipposideros armiger. Next base: position 1,643,994 of record NW_017731545.1, on the reverse strand, counting down.
CTAGTATGGAAACAAAGAGTGCATAGTTCACCCTGGGTGGAGATTAGGAAGAGAGTTGGGAAAGGCTTGTTGGCTGATTCTAGGAACTACATGAAGTGTGATATTTCTAGGGCATTACACAGCAAGTCAGGATGGAGGGAAATGGAAATCAACTTTTTAGGTAGGCGCCAATTCAGAGAAGGCTTTGTAGGCTAGTCATTGGCACCACCTGCAGGTGGTGGACTTGAGGGGCTGATTGGAGGAGGACCTGTCAGGAGGCTGTTGTAAGCAAAGCAAATGGTGGTGGAAGCTGGAACTAGGCGACCTTTAGGAAGTGAAATCAGTGACCCACTGGAGGTAGGGATGTTAGGGCAGGGATTCAGAATACTGTATTTTGCCGTGTATAATTTGCTCCCTTGTATAATGCGCACCCACGTTTTTGGCCTAAACTTTAATTTTTTTAATTCAAATTTTTATTTTACATATAGGTACTTATTTTTTGTATTATAAAGGAATTTTAGCATTTTTTTTTTTAAGATTTTTATTGGGGAATTGGGGGAAGGGGAACAGACAAGTTGCTATCCTTTTGTTCTTTTTTTTTTTTTTAAGATTTTTATTGGATAATTGGGGGGATGGGAACAGTGATGGGGAATTGGGGGAAGGGGAACAGACAAGTTGCTGTCGTTTTGTTCTTCAATCTAGTTGTGGAGGACGTTACTTCACTGGCCCAAGTTGGCACCATCATTGCACTCTTCCCTGGCGAGGCAGATCAGTCGCCGGCTTCTGGACGGCCGCTCACTCCGGCTGCTGGCCGCTCACGCTGGCTGCTGGCTACATATGGTAGCCCATGGCAACCCACTGCCACAGGGACTGCAGCCTACGCTTTCGCCAGCGACTCACGGCAGCCCAGCTCCAGGTTGAACTGTTGTTCAGCATCTTAGCTGTAGAGGGCAGTGTCACTGGCCCTCATATGTGGGATCCGAACCGGGCCCTCTGGCATCCCAAGCGAGTTCTTAACCATCGCGCCACTCGGCCGGCCCAGCATTTATTTTTTTAAACATTATGGTACAAGAAATTTTATGTAACAAATAATTACAAAACACAAGAACAGATACAAGGTATAAGACAATATTTATGCATCATAAGAGGCCAAGAACTCTTTATCATTGCAAGTTTGTTGTAAGTTCAACAAAACCAATGGTCATATTCCAGGGTAATATTTTGCATACGGATATCATAATTGATTTCTAGAGTTACACTTTTAACTCATAAGCATAAATAAAAGAATTAAAAACATTTATATAGATACAGAATTAGTACTTCCCATGTATAATGCACATTCTTATTTTTCCCTTACCAATTTGGGCAAAAAAGTGTGCATTATATACGGCAAAATACAGTAATTATGCACAGATATATGGCTTTTACTACTAGATAAATATTAAGTAAATCTTTACAAATTTTGAACTTTAAACAGACTGCAGGATGGAGTTGGAGACAGTATCTTCTTGGCTGACTGTAGAGAAGCTGTGCTTAGATTTTTAGAATTTTTTTCCACCAGGTTTTTAACTCTCACACTTGCAGCAACACCAATCCAGCAGCTACTTATTCACTCCCAGTCTTCAAGGCCCAGCCCTTGTGCTTTCTGTAGTAGACTTTGATGTTGTTTTGTAAAATGAAAAGTTGAATTTTAACTCTGGGTTTCCCAGTGAAAATTTCTCTACTTTAACGGAAGTGTATTTACCTTAAGTTAGCTTATCTTCTAATTGTTTTACTTTTCTATAGTCTGATGCAGGCTGGGAAGAATACTATGATTACATCTTTCCGGAAGATGCTGCCAACCAACCTAACCTCAAGCTCCTGGCCATGGCCAAACTTTGGAAGAAACAACAGGAAAAGGAGGAGGCTGCTGAACAAGACCCGGACAAGGACATTGATGAGAGTGAATCTTGAGCTTCTTATTCATACTGATGTTTTATTTTTATAAATTTTTTGGAACTCTTGTGACTCCTGTAAGTTTTTGTATATTTCACCAGTAATGAACTGATTGGAATCTTTGGCAGCTACTTTTTGAATTATTTTTTAAATGCTGTTGGGCTAGCTAGGGGTTGGGGGTTGCAAGTAAAGGAATTTTCTTAACTGCTAAATTTGAGTCCAAACATTTTTGTCCACATAGTGCATTAGCTATTCTAATTCAAATAATGCTTAGCATCTATTTTAGAAAGAACTGTGGGCTTCTGAAAGAACCTTTTTCTAGAAGTTTTCAAGTTATATTCTGTAGTAACTTTTAAGGTATAGTTTTCTCATGCCTTCATAAAGATATTTCTTCATAGCTATTTATGCATTCATCTGAAACCTGCAACTTTGCAACTTTTTCATGGTTTCAGACTCACGCTGACTTGAGTTCCATTCCCAGCTCTACTACTTAGTGATATGTAACTTAACCTTTATTTTCACTTTCTTAACTCATAAAATGGGTTAATACTTTGCCAACTCCTTTTGAAGATTAAACTAGAAAAGGACTATACCTGATGCATAGTTAAGTGCTCAATAAAATATTCATACCTAGCCACTTAAATATATTAATTCCTTATAGAATTCAATATTTTTGGATTCATTTAACTTCTAAAATTCTTTCTTAATACTAGCCTTTTATACTAAGTGCTTTTCAAAACTAGTTGGAAAATAATTTACAGTTACTCAATTTCTGAATAAGGTTTTTTTACCAAGAACATTTTAGTCAAATTTCAGTTATGCCCTTAAATGTTTCCCAGAGTGGTTGAGTTGTGTAGTGGATTGTTAAAAGAATAGTATACGTGTGCCATGTAAAAACGATGTCCTATACTGAAATAAGCTAGGAAACCCTAGATTAAGGGTTAATTAAGCCTTGTTAGTCAAATCTCTTGATAGGCTTCTCAGAGCCTTTGATATACTACTGTATATATGAATTACCAGTAACAATGCTGGCAATATTTCCCAAACTTATTGGACAAGGGAATCATTTCTACCTGGAGTACCAATAAATATCTCCCAGTGTGCTACAGTAGAAAACATCCACCTGTTAACACCTGACACAGTAAACTTACCCTTGCTTTATAATGTGAAAACACCTAAGGTAACTAACTATATGCTAAATAATGAAACTTAAATAGCACAGTAACGTACTTACTGATAACATTACTCATATTCTCAAGCAAAAAATACTTACCTTAATTAACTGATCTGAGAGATTGTGTCCTGTATTTCTTAAACCTGTCTTCTGTGTTCACTGCCCAAGCTATTGGACTAGAACTATATATCTTTTTTTTTTTAAGATTTTATTGGGGAATTGGGGGAGGGGAACAGACAAGTTGCTGTCCTTTTTGTTCTTCCGTCTAGTTGCAGAGGACGCCGCTTCACTGGTCCATGTTGGTATTATCATTGTGCTGTTGTTCCCGGGTGAGGCAGATCAGTTGCCGGCCATTGGATGGCTGCTCATGGTGGCTCACGCTGCCTGCTGGCCACACACAGCTTACGGCAGCCCACTGTAGACCCACTGCAGCCTATGCCATCACTTGTGACTCATGGAAGCCCAGCTCCAGGTTGAGCTGTTGTTCACCATCTTAGCTGTAGAGTGTGCAGCGTCATTGGCCCATGTGGGATCTGAACTGGGGCCCTGCTGCTCAGAGCTCGCGCTCCTAAGCCAACTCTTAACCAACAAGCCATTTGGCTGGCCCAGAACTATATTATTTTTCACCTGTAAAGATGATTAGCAAATTTATTATCTGCAAATTTAGTTGGGGAAATTAATCACTAAATTTCTAAGTGTATTCACCCAAGGAATAAAAGCTAATCAATATGTTACTAAATTGTATCTTAAAAATAAGAGTTTTTGAGAGCAGAATAATAGGATTGTTAGTATTAAAAGCAAACCTGTTTTCAGCGTCACTGGTTTAGATATTGGACCAGTGTTAGCTGTGAGGGTGTCAGGTTCTGACTGTTCAGTACTTGAGGTCTGACTAGTCAGGAAGAACATTTGTGATTTTAGTATCTTTGGCAAAGTGCGCAGAGTCAAGAAGGGAGATGAAAATGGGTCAAAATCCTAATGTGACTAATCATAGAGTCTTGCTAAAATTCTGTTCATGTTGCATGTATGCATAAGAAAAACAATTAGTGATCATGTTTTCAGTGTAACACTTTCTGACAAGTGCCAGTGTGAAATGCATGAAGGAAAAAGTTGTTCTCTCTTAGTAGAACATAAAGGATTAATTTCTCTCTCAACTTGACCAAAAGAAGTCCTTTCAAAAGCAAAAGCTTTTTAATAATCATTTCCATGAGTTTTTCTTTAGCTACTACTTTTACTCAACTGGATATTTTTATATATTACAGGTGATGAAAATTACACATGAAAATACCTGATTGGCCTGTGATCTAGTTACACAGCCTTTATTTAGGAACTACGTTCTCTTTTCCCTTTAAATAAACCTCAGCATCTTTTTATATTTTGAAAGGCAGTATTTAAGCAAAGTATTGTGACACGAGACAAAGGATTCAGGCCTAACAGCATGAAAACAAGTAATGGAAGAATTTACTACTCAATAAGAAGGAAACTTAAGTATGCCGGCCAGGGATTGTTTCAAGTGTGCATTTTTTAAATGTTTTATATGAGTCAAAAATTTAAGAGAAACAACATATCTTAAATGACACTTTCTCAATCCTTATTTTGTTTTATAAGTGACCAACAAACTTGCAGAAGAGAGCAGTGCATTTTATTATACAGCTTCAATTTATACATTTCATATATGCTTTTAAAGCTTCAATTAATAGTTCAATACAAAATAAAAAATATATGCAGCAGTGGTTCTCAGGCACAGAATTCAGGAGATTGGAGCAAGTTTTTCTGTAGCATAGAGTAAATATGATGAACCATGGTAGTGAAATGTTTCCTTCTGACCTAGCTGCCATTCTGATTGAATTTTATTACATTGACAGCTTTAGTAGGTGTGATATTACTAACTAGAAACAGTAAGATTTAAAGTAAGTTTATAACCTATATTTTATTGAAGTCTTTAAGACCTAAATGATTACTTTTCTCTAATAGAGCTCCAAGATCATCCAATGAAAATAATACTGTCCATAAAATATCTGGAGCATCAGCCTAAGAACCACTGTCCATGGTTATTCAATGTCTTCAGGCCTCACAGGATGAGGTAATGGTATAATGGATTTCTTCTCAGTGTCCCTGGAAAGTGCTTTCCTCATATCTGTTAGGATGCAAAGTTTAATGTAAGTTGATATCAAAATTTAAAGTGTATCGGTAAAGTTCCCTGAAGACATTTTGTCCCCTACCCCCACTTTCACTAGATTCTACGAGAAATGTCTTTATATAAATGAGAATCACAAATAACCAGATGCTAACCAACTAGGATTCAGCTTTCCATACAAATGTTCTTTTGACGGAATCTTAATAAAATAACATGCCTGTAACACAGTAAGACAGTAACTGACAGTATTAGCCATTGGTTAGTTAATATTTAAGTTGATTAGTGGTAGTTTTGTAAAGGCACATTTAATGAGATTTAAATATAACTTAAATTTTAAAAAAGTCCAACAAATATGATTTAAATTTACTAAAATACTTGGATGTCTGTAGAATGAATGTAAATGTTTGGCTTCCTCTTGGTGATTCTGCCACAGAAGAGAGCTTACCATAAGCGTCCTCGTCAGGCTCCCCATTGCTGGCTGAATAGTACTCTATGACCGTCCTATATACACTGTAGCCCAACTGCTTGTACATGTTGACTGCAACTTGGTTAGATACTCTTACAAAGAGATCAACAAAAAATCCACCTTTTCTTTAATTAAAAAAAAAAAGGAAAATGTTAGAATGTGAGAAACCCTAGAAAACAATACATATTTTAAAAAACACACTTGCTTTTACTTTGACTATGTACTCATCACAGCTGATTACATCATAAATCAATTTTTTTTATATTCCTGAGTATAACAATCATTTTGCAGTACAAAAAGATGACTTTGATTACATGCTAATATTTCAAAACCTACAATACATGTTTTCTTAAAAGATAAACTTTTTTTTTTTTTTAAAGATTTTATTGGGGAATTGGGAGAAGGGGAACAGACAAGTTGTTGTTGTTTTGTTCTTCAGTCTAGTTGTGGAGGATGTTGCTTCACTGGCCCAAGCTGGCACCATCATTGCGCTCTTCCCAGGCAAGGCAGATCAGTTGCCAGCTTCTGGATGGCCGCTCACGGCAGCTGCCGGCTACACACACTAGCTTATGGCAGCCCACTGCAGCAGGGGACTGCAGTCTACGCCATCGCCGGCGCCTCATGGCAAGCCCAGCTCCAGGTTGAGCTGTTGTTCAGCATCTTAGCTGTAGAGGGCAGTGTCACTGGCCCTCATATGTGGGATCCAACCCGGGGCCCTCTGGCGTCCCAAGCCAGTTCTTAACCAACGCGCCACTCGGCCGGTCCAAAAGATAAACTTTTTAAAAAGCATTTTTTTTTATAACTCTACCTTGCTTAAAAGACTGTGTATTTTGTCATAGTAATTTATATGCTCATTTTACCAATTAATCGTATAATACTTTCACTTATATGCACAAATTAAAGATTTTGAAGCAAGCACAAGTGTGGCCATGGCCCAAGTGTATCCATCTGTAGGACACTGGTCACACCCCTGAAGCCCTCAGGTCCCTCTAGTCAGTGAGAGTCCCTCCCTTACCCAGAGGTCTCCATGCCCTGACTCTTGTAATCATTAGCTTCTTGCTTTTTTGCTGTAGATTTACCACCTATTATATTTAGTTTCTCCTGTTTATGGATTTTATATAAATGGAAACATACTTTATATATTCTTTAGTGATTTGCCTCTCATTATTGTACAAGTCAGCCTTGGTATCGCTAGAGCTTGTTCTTCATTTTTCCAGTTTTTATTATTACAAACTATGCTGCTATGAATATTTTTGTTGTGTCTCTTATGGTACAATATCTAAGGTCTATAGCTACAGGTGTCATCGCTGGCTTATGAGGTATGCACATCTTCAACTTTATTAGGAGATGTCTGTTTCTCAACCTGCTTGTACCACCTTACACTCCCACAGAAGTGGGTTAAGACTCCATTTCCACAGTACCAAGACTTGCTGCATCAGACATTTTTATTTTTAAAAATTGTATGGTATAAAGGTATCTTGGTATTAACGGGCATTTTGGATTATTGACAAGGCTGAATATTTTGTTGGCCATTTAGATTTCTCATTCTATGGTCCTTATTGGTCTTTCACACATTCTTCTTTTTCTCCCCCCAGCTATAGTTCTCTATGTATTCTAGATATTCAGCATTGTGTAAACAATGTTAGAAATCTTTTTTCCAATTTGCAAATCTTTTTCCAATTGGTGGCCTGTCTTGTCATTATCCTTATGTATCTTTTGATAAACCAAGTTACACTTCAATGAACTTGAATGTATGAGCCTTTCCTTTACAGTTAGCACTGTTCATGGCTTATTTCAGAAGTTCTTTTCTACCCTAAGGTCACAGAGACATTCTTCTATATTATCTTCAAAGGGCTTTTTAATTTTGCTTTTCACATCTAGGTTTCTAATCTGGAATTGATTTGTGTACAATAAGGTAGTAATCTGGGAAAAATTTCTTCCACATGGATATCCAATTGTGCCACCACCTTTATCAATAAAGCTGAAAAGTGTATCATTTCACTGCGGATCTGCAATTGCGTCCTCTGAGGTATGTAAAAATCCATGTATTCCTGGGTCTTTTTCTTAAATTCTGTTTCCCTGGTCTAGACACAACTATTCCAGTCTTAACACAGTCTTACTCATTACAGCTTGAGATCTGAAAGGGCAAATCCACCCATTCTGTTGTTCTCTTTTTGGTTCTTTCCATTCCCCTATACGTTTTAGAATCAACTTCAGTCCCACAAGAAATACTTCAGATTTTGTTGGCAGTTATATTGGCTCTGTGGACTGATTACCAGTTTGCTATATATGAAGTCCTCTATGCCACAGAAGTAGTTGATCTTTCCACTTAAGATAGGTCATCTTTAACGTCTCTCATAGTTTTATAAACTCAGAAGTTTTGCACAGCTCTTGTTATATTTTTCCTATTTTTATTTTATTTTTGGGCTTAATGTATTTTGATGCCACTGCAAATGGCATCTTTTTGTAAATTTTACTATTTGTATAAAAATGCAATTGAATTTTTACTGATATATTTATATCCAACAATTTTGCTTAACTTTCGTTGATTCTAAACATTTATAGATTCTTGTGAGTTTTCTAGTTGCACAATCTTATCTGTGCAAAATGTTCTGTTTCTTCTCAATTTGCATACCTATTTTTCTTGTTTTACTGCACTGTCCAGTATTTCCAATGAATTCCTGAAGAGGGGCTGACTGTAGGCATCCTTGTCTTGTCCCAGATGTCAAAGGGAAAGCATTCAGTGCATCACCACCAATGTTTACTACAGGTTTTTTTTGTAGATATTCCTATTTCAGGTTTAGGAAGTTCTCCCCTTCTATTTTCTATTTTGCTAACAGTTTTTATCAAGAACGAACATTGGATTTTTATCAAAGCATTTTCTGCATTTACTGAGATAGGAATTGTTCTCCTTTAATCTATGGTAGAATATATTTACAGATTTTCTAATGTTAAGACAACCTCCCCCACATATATCATCCTTTTTACAAACTGCTGAATCCATTTTGCTAACATTTTTCTGGGATTTTTGCACTTATAATGAGATTTTCCTCAAATTTTCCTTTGTCATATTTGTCAGATTTTGTTATCAAGGTTATCCTAGCCTTAAAATATTAAGTTGAAGAATGTTCCCTCTTTTTGTCTGTGTAAAATTTAACTGATAGTCATTGCTTCTTAAATAGTTGGAAAAACAGTTTTCTTTGTGGAAAGATTTTTGGCTACTGATTGAAAGTCTTTAAGGCTAGGGTCAGTTCACAACCTATTTTTGTATGGCTCTCAAGCTAAAAATGTTTTTTTATAATTTTGAAGGGTTGTTTAAAAAAAAAGAGAAAAAAATATGCAATAGAGACTTTAGGTAGCCCACAAAGCCTAAATATTTACTATCTGGTCAGCAAAAATTTGTTGAGCCCTGTTCTATACCCTTAATCAATTTGTCTGATAGACCTATCAGTTATAAAAAAGCATGTTCAAATCTCCCATTATGATGATGATTTGTCAATTTCTCCTTGTAGTTTTGCAAGGTATTGCATTTTTACTTTGAATCCGTGTCACAGGGTACATAAAATTTTTTATTACAGCTTCCTGATAGATTCAATCGTCTATCAATATTCAGTGACTTTTTTACTCTGGTAATTATTGATCTATAACGTGACTATTAACATAAATGTGCCAACTGTCTTTCAGTTAAATTTGCATAATTTAAAAAATTACTTGTATCTTTAATCTTTACACATTTCCTATAAATAGAATACAGTGCTGAGAGTCTTTCCTCTTTTCAATTTTATTTTACTATCATAAGAACACTTAACATGAGGTCTTCCCTCTTAATAAATTTTAAATGTGTGACACATTATTGCTGACTTTAGGTACAGTGCTCTACAAGAGACTCGAGAGTTTATTCATCTTGCTGAACTGAAACTTTATGCCCACTTATTAGTAACTCCGTATTTCCCCCTCCTCCCAGCCCCTGGCCACCACTATTCCACTCTGATTCTATGAATTTAACTATTTTAGATATTTCACGTAAGTGGAATCAGTATAGTATGTATTTTTCTGTGACTGGCTTATTTCACTTAGCATAATATCCTCAAGTCTTTGTCTTTTAATGGAGTCATTAGTCAATTAACGTTTATTGTTATAATTACTGATAATATTTGGATTCAGTAATTACTGATAATATTTGGATTTATAGCTACCATCTTATTTCATGTTTTTTGTTTGTCACTTTCCTTTCCTTTTTCTCTCCTGAACTGATTTTTATCATTCATTGTTTTTTCTCTACTTGTTTAGAAATTATATAGTTTCTGTTTTTAATGTATACATTAAAATACATGTATATGTGTATGTGTGTATATAGGTATACACATACACCCATACAAATAAAGATCACTTAAATCTTAGCAACTATTCTAAAGTAATGAAAGTTTAGAAACAAAGGGAAAGAAACTCAGTGGTTTTCTACTTTTAAGAGAGAGAGACTCTAAAATACATTCAATCATATGTGCAAGGTTATAACTAATTAGAACCCATTTCCTAACTCCCCATCCACTATATAATAATGCCAAATAATTTTTTCAACATTTAACATTAACAAATATGTATAAACTATAATCTTGCTAAAAATTTTCCTTGTTCAGTTAGGGAGGATTTTTCAAATTCTTAAGGACTAGAGTTGATTTCTTTTTCAGGCTAACACTATTTCCTCTTTTCTCTGAATGAGCCCAAGCTCCTCTTGCCACCAACTTGGCTCAGCATTTTTAAGCCATGGTTATTTCTTTCAAGCTTACCTTTACTTAAAGTCCATTAAGTGAAAGCCTCACAAGCCCTTCTCAGCAGCTATTCCCTTTCCTATATACTTCTAGGCATTTAGAGTAGAGGAAAAAATGTCAATCTGACAACTGGTTAAACTTAAACACTTATCTCTTACAGAATGAATGGGCTGGCAGGAGTGGGGGGTCGTCTCTTTATGGTCATCTCACATAATGAGGGTGTTTGATACATACAACAGATCTTTAAAAACAAAACAAAACAAAAAAAACCCATAATGTTGGCAGTTCCCAAAACTGCTTCAAGGCATCCCAAGGTGCCCAAAAGTCATAGAGCTGCTGTAGGATATTTCAGATGTTCGGGAAAAACACAGACAAACCTTACATATCAGACACTAGCAAACTACAAGTTTGATGTAGTTCACAAATGCAACATATCATGTTACATTCCTTTTGATGAAATATCTTTATGAAGCCAGGTTTTTGGCAGTTCCTATGATTAGAAAAACAAACAGTACCATGTGAAAATCAATATGAAAGAGGAATGCAGGTGGTTGTGTCAAAGCTATTTTCAAGGTTTGAGAAGTCATGCAATTCCAAACAGATGCACACATCTCAGTAGATAACCAGTTATTTAACAATGAAATAAAAATATTTTTTCTTTTTTCCCTCTCCCCCCATATAGCTACTAGGTTGTTAGGCCATAAATACTTATTAAGCAGTTAGAGCATAACTGCTTAAGACAAAACTGTTTCCTTTTGACCAAGGGGCATTGTGAAAAAATTAAGATGCCAAGGGCAGTGTTAACAGAATTTTGGAACATCTGCCATAGTGACAAGAACATTAAAAGAAACCTTGAGGGCTAGTCTTTGATTCTACTAATTTCCCAACTTATAAGCCTATAGCAGGTCATTCACTTTGCCTTAATTTTCCTCAATGGCAAAATAAGGACAATATGCTATGAATAGCTGGCAGAATTGTTGTGAGGACTATTGGAGGCTAAAAATGAAATTCCTGTAGTCTGTAATGCATGATTGACATTCAGCCTAAAGGAAAAAAAATTCTTATAAATGTTCACAAAGAGAAAAATCAAATGGTTAGGGTTTATAAATTATTTGAAAAGCAGGATCTCACCTTTCTGAAATCTCCTCTAATAATTCCATAAGCTTAGCAGCCAAACCAAGGCGTCGAAATTCTGGGGCAACAGACAGAGCTGTGACATGACCATGCCATTCTTCCCTAGCGACTGAGCCTTCTGCTTTACCCATAACTGCCACCAAAATAAACATTGCATTCATTAATAAACATATGGGTTTTCACATAAATATAGAATTACTGTTTGGTACATTTTTATTATAAAGGAAACTAATGACAAAGTTTTAGTTTTTAAATCCTACTTAAAGTCATCTATCTAATGGTTATTATTGCGTTTATTTGAATTTTACTTGTAAATGTCATGCTAAATCTAGTTGTAGGAGAATTAGAAAGTTTATTTTTTTAAAAAGGAATGACATACTAAAACAACCGATTTTACACAAAGAACCAGAATATGTATTTTTGAAGAGATCTGTATCTCACATGGGCATGTACGTATGTGGGTATGTATGTACACACAACTGAGACAATCCACAGCTAAGTTTTTGTTAGTAATGCTAGTCAATGAAGATGCTACAATCCCTGAATTGTGTACCAAGTAAACCATGTAAAAATTTAACATATATATAGACTGAAAGATCCAAGACTGAGATTGTGTATGTTTGGTTCACTGCTGTTATCATCTGAGCCTAGCGCAATGCCTAAAACAGAGTGAGCTGTCTAGCGGTTGAAAAGGAAGTAAAATTATAGGCATTGTGATTATACTTTCAATTCTATATCAATCTAAATCAGTTGAAACCTATATTAAAATCTTAACTACCTGTCCAAAAAATTACTAGTGGTATTATACTTACTATAACCCATTAACTCTCCACCAGGTGCCTCTGCAACAATGAAATACTCTGGCCAGTGGGCGAGGTACTGTAAGTAAAAAGGAATCCCATACTAGAGTCTTGTTAAGGAGTGTGAAAAGTGATGGACAGTAACAAGTTCTTCATAAAAGGGATACATTACATTAAAGAAAGTTTCCTTTAAAAATTATATTGTTACTTCATCCCCTGCTCTATACACGTATATGTATGATTTCTATAATCATACATCATTGTGTGAAATATTTAGGTTAGCATTAATTTTTAACAAAATTGCCTGAACATATACCCTCAAATGTGAATAGAGACTGCACCATCTAATAGAAAGCAGAGAACCAGGACTCCAAAGCTGTAATCTGTCTCCCTACTGATCACACTGTATCTAAATCTCTGCATAACTCATCATTACCTGATATTCTTGTTTACTATCTGTCTCCCCTTAGACTATGAGTAATGTTTGCTCCATCCCTGGAACCTGGCTTATAGTACGTGCTCAATATGTTTTCCATAATTCACTGGAAAATTAATGACTAGTTCCTACTTTAGCTTCAGCTCTGAAACAGAAAACAACTTTAAAACTAAATACTTTCAGAGGTAACTTAACAATTACCCAGTTTTCCATTGATTCAGATTCTCAATTTCCAGTAATGCAAATAAAAGCTGACTTAAGCGCGGTTGTCTAAATAATTTGCTCATTACTTAACTTTTCAACCATGGTGTCCTTACTGATATGTACTCATTCCTGTATTTCTTCTTAGTGTAAGCTTGCTGATGCAATTCTATGAAGGGATATCATCAATCATACATTTTTTTTAAAAGTTCCTGGAAAACCTATTCAGTAAAATCTTTAAACTCTCCTCTGAAGGACAAGCTTTATTTTCAATATTCTTCAAACATAACCCTTAATATGACAGCCAGCCAGTCTTCCTGCCATCCAGCCACTAATACACACCATAACCATCTCTCCTCTGGCTAATGGAGGAGCCCCAGATGCCCACTATCAACCCCTAGGATCTGACAGTTTACTTTAAAAAATGGCTTCACCTTGATTGTGAGACTTTTACAGTAAATTTTAAGGGTAACTGAAAGCACACCCTATAAGTTGATTAACATTCTAATGACAGAAAATTTTTGTCATTCAACATTCTTCAAAATCCTTTTACTTTTTTTTTAAACATGGAAGGGTCTTTAACAGGTCATAATTTTAAAAATACAAATGAAAACTGGAGATTTTTTGCTTTTTCCACTCAACTTTGCTTCTGATATGTAGCCCTGTTGTTGCCTGTACCTACAGTTAACTTTTACTGCTATATAGTATTCCATTGTGTGAAAAGACAATTTAAATATATTATTTCCTGACAATGGACATCTGGGTTATTTCCAGTTTCTCAAAAATTTCCTCCATAAATACAGAATAATTGAGCCATTTCCTTATTGTGTGAATGTTATTACAAATTTTTAATATAATTTTGTAATAAATATTTTTGTAGTGATATTTAACTCAGGGATTAACAAACATTTTCTGTAAAAGTCCAGATAGCAAATATTCTAGGTTGTGTGGTCCATATGGTTGGTCTCTGTTGCAACTACTCAAACTGTGAAAGGCATGGACAAAAGCCACAGACAGTAGTAAATCTACTCAGCATGGCCGTGTCCCAATAAAACTTTATTTACAAAAACAGGCAGTGGGCCAACTTGGCTCACACACTTTAGTTTGCCAAGTCCTGACATAATTGCCTCTATTGCTTATTAGTTTCCACTTCTAGGAAATGGAAATACTAAGTATTACATCCAAGAAAGACTGTGGCAGTTTATACTGTCACTAGCGATTTATGAGAATGTTCCTGTCACTTCATCAGCACTGAGTTTTATCACTTTTTAAAATTCTTGATGATTTGATAGGTAAAACATCTCATTTTGGTTTTAATTCGTATGTCTTTTGACTGGTAAGATTGAACTCCTAATATGTTCATTAGCCTCCTATATGACTCTTTTATTAAATCATCAATTAATATTACCCTTCTACCCTGCAATGCACATGGATAATAACCCAGAAATCCAACTTTGTGTTTTAAGCCACTGAGAATGTGGGGGTTGTCTGTTGCAACATAACCAGTACCCTAACTTCACACATCTTTGCCCATTTTTCTATTGGGGAGTATAATAGATTCTGCTAATTGTTACCCCAAATCCTCTCTTCCCTTTAGTAGCATGCCCCAATTTAAAGCTAGGCATATTCCTGGACTCTGTTATAACTAGATAAGTGTAGTATGAGGCAGCTGCTGGGCAATGAGATGCAGATGTGGTACTTCCCGAAAGGTACCCTTGAAACGGAAGTACACGCTCACCTTCCCCTCTGTTGGTCATCCTGCCAGGAACATGGATGTGATTCCTTTTGCTCTGGCAGCCATCTGGGACAGGAAGGCCAAGGCCACCCTGAGAATATCAGAGTGGTTCCAGTGCAGAACCTACTCACTGGTGCCTTCATGGAACCACCACCTGCCTTGGACTGCTCATCATCTCCAGACTTTGTTCACATCAGACAGAAATAACCTATCTTGCTGCAGCCACGCCTTTCTGTTGTGTGAGGGGCAAGCTGGACAGGGGACCTGTACTATTATAGATTTATGAGGTCCATATTAGCAGCTTGTCAGGCAGGTTTAACACAACTCTTGTCCGCAGCTGTTTTTTTTAAATTGCTTTTAATGTTGCTTATGATGTTTCCTGACCTACAAGTTTTCAAGTTTTTCAGTACCTATTTTTTTCCTTTTGTTTCTCCATTTTGCTTACTCTTAGTAAGCCTTCATTTAACGTCTTTAAAAAAGGATACAGTTTCTGTAAGTGGATCCAAGTTACTGAAAGAAATAAGAAATATCAATAATAAGCAGTGTTTACAAAACTGGTTTAAATAAGCACACTAAAACTAAAAGTAACATGCACAAGGAAATCAAAACATGCTAATATCTATGACTTTAAAACCAACTTTATGGCTAAGGAAGATGGTTCAAACTATCTGGTGGCCATAATAGGCTGTCATAGCAACTATAAAGATAATCTATACTTTTTCGTTTGACTGCTTTTTTACAAATTACTTTAGAGTTCATAAAATATACATTAAAATCTTCATTTCCTAAATGGCAATAAATTAATGGAAGTGTGGACCGACTAGGCATGTAAATCACACACAGACAGAAGGTACAACTAACTCGCTGCAGCATCTGACTGGTCCTCGCCTGTCTCTGGGCCTTCCTCCCCTGACAATTCCTCCTTCCTCCTTATCCCACCCTCTAGATGTGTGCTCTTTCCCCACTCTTCTACATGCCCACCTCCCTTCCCTACAGCCCCCAGTCCTACACATTCAATTTTGTATTCTCAGAGGAAGCTGGATGTGACTTATGTGGCTGCCTCACTAGCATATCCAATCACAACACTCCCAAATCAGCATTTAACTCTTTAACTGCGTTAACTGATTTCAAGTTTTTTTCAAAATGTGTCAGAAAGCCACAAAAAACAAAATGTTGATATTTTGACTATATTATGTATTTAATAACAATTTGAGCTGCTTTGTATATAAGTGACATTTTTGTGTATAAAATTTTCCTCTTGTTATTCATTCTTGAAAAACACAAAAATAGAGAAAAATGTACATCTGCTTTCCTAAACTTCTTTTCTGGAAGTTTCCATCCACAGTCAGCAGATGGAAATATTCATTCGGCCAACCATCGCGACAGAAGGGTTAAAAATGCATCTCCGCTTCCATCTACAAAGACCTCTGCCCCCTCACTTTCCTATCCAATTAATAGAACCACTGTTTTGCCAGACTCAAAACCAGTGGCCTTCAACTCTCTTCCTCTTGCATATCCAGTCAAATTCTTCTTTGGTACCCTTACCAATGCCTGACAGTCATACTGCATTATTTACCTAACTCAGCAGTTCTCAACCTTTTTGGTTTCAGAACTTTTTTAAACTGAAAAATTATTGAGGACCTCAAAACACTTCTATTTATGTGGGTTATGTCTATTGATATTTAAAATTTTTAAACATTTATTCACATAAAAGTAACTATAAGTTAAAATGAATAACTTTAAAATTGAGATATAATTGACATTAGTTTCAGGTGTACAACAATGATTCGTTATTTGTATATATTGTGAAATAATAATTGCAAAATTTTTTATTATGGTGAGAACTTTTAAGATCTTTCCTGGCAACTTTTAAGTAACTGTACTCACTCTGCTATTCATTACTTGCCCATAACTTATTTATTTTATAAATGGAAATTCTGTACCTTTTAAACCCCTTATTTCACATGAATAACTTAAAAAAAAAAAGATTTTACTGGGAAATTGGGGAAGGGGAACAGCCAAGTTATTGTCCTTCAGTCTTAGTTGTGAAGGGCACAGCTAGCTCAGCTCCAAGTCCAGTCACCATCCGGCTACCTGTCAGTAGCTCGCAGCCTCTCAGCTCTTAACCAACTGAGCCACTCGGCCGGCTCTCACATGAATAACTTTAAAAAAAATTTGTATGCAACCACAAAAGACCCCAAATAGCCAAAGCCATCCTGAAAAAAAATAACAAAACTAGAGGTATCACACTCCCTGACTTTAAGCTGTATTATAAAACTACAGTAATCAAAACAGTATGTATTGGCAGAAAAACAGACACACAGACCAATGAAACACGTGAGAGTCCAGAAATAAACCCACACATATATGGGCAACTAATTTTTGACAAAGGAGCCAAGCACGTACAATGCAAAAAGGAAAGTCTTTTCAATAAATGGTGTTGGGAAAACTGGACAGCCACAAAAGAATGAAACTAGACTGTCTTACACCATACACAAAAATTAACTCAAAATGGATTAAAGACTCCAATGTAAAACCTGAAATAATAAAATACATAGAAGAAAACATATGGATCTTGGTCTCAGGTGGTATTTTTGTGAACTTGACCCCAAAGGCAAGAGAAAAAATTGCAAAAATAAATGAATAGGACTATATCAAACTTAAAAGCTTCTGCAAAACAAAAGAAACCGTTAACAAAACAAAAAGGCAACCAACCTCATGGGAGAAGATACTTGCAAACTATACTGTCAATAAGGAGATAATATCAAAAATATGTAAAGAATTCATACAACTTAGCAACAAAAAAATCCCCAAACAATCCAATTAAAAAATGCTCAAGAGACCTGAATAGGCACTTTTCCAAGGAAGACATACAAATGTCCAAGAGACATATGAAAAGATGTTCAACATCACTAGTTACTAGGGAAATGCAAATCAAAACCACACTGAGCTCTCACCTCACACCTGTCAGAGTGGCTACCATCAAAAAGACAAGAAATAAGCGTTGGAGAGGATGTGGGAAAAAAGGAAACCCTTGTACACTGTTGGTAGAATGTAAATTAACGCAGCCACTATAGAAAACAAAAAATTCCTTAAAAAATTAAGAATAGAACTACCATATGATCCAGCAATTCATCTTCTGGGTATTTACCCGAAAAATATAAAAATACTTATTTGTAAAGATGTATGTCCCCCTATTTTCATTGCATTATTTACAATAACCAAGACATGGAAACAACCTGTGTCCATTGATGGATGATTAAAGATGATAGGGTTTACAATGGAATACTATTCAGTCAAAAAAAAGATGAAATATGGCCACTTGCAACAACATGGATGGATATTGCGAATATTACGCGAAGTGAAAGAAGTCAGATGGTCATAGATACAGACAACAGAATTGTTACCAGAAAGGAGATGGGGAGGGGGGAGGGCAAAGGGGGTCAAATATATGGTAACAGAAGGAACCCAGACTTTGAGCAGGGAACATGCAAGAGTACACAGATGTCAAATGCTGTACACCTGAAAGTTATATAATGCTATTAACCAATGTTGCCCCAATAAGTTTAATTTTTTTCTTAAATAAAAGGCAAAATCAACTTAAAATTAACATCAAAGCCTAAAAGTAGAAAAGAGGTCTTTCAGGTTGTAGAAATAAGGCATGACCAGTCCCTCTCTTGGTGGGAGGGTGAATAAAAAAAACACTGACCACTTTGATTTCGCTGCTGTGTAGAAAGACCCTTGTTGTAAATATGAATATTGCTTAAGGGAAAAGGAGAATTAATACTAAGTGCCTGTTATGGGTCAACACTGCTCAGCATTTTCTCTGAAAGGTAACAATTAGCTTATTCATTAAAAACTAGCAAGCGGACTGAGACATTATCAATGCTTAGGGTCATCTGACTTTTGCTAGCCAATAAACTTAATGATGAACTTAATTTACTAGAGCAATAATTTTTCAAAAGTCATTTTTTTCGTGTATTTTTCTGTATGAAATTGCCAATATCATTAACAGGAAGAGAGAATAGTAAAGTAGAAACGGATGTTCAGCTGTGGTTGCTTTACCTAAAGGAGCAGTGTGAAGGCCAGTACCATCACATCAGCCAAATTTTAGGGACTGAGATGGTGTTGTTTTGGGGCAGCCACACCTCCATTCTTCGTATGAAATTATATTGCCAAAGACAAACTATTTCATCATGTATTATTAAACAACACTTAACCCCATATCTACCATAAAGTTGTGTGATGTATTGTTTAAGAAAAAAATCAGGGCCGGCCGAGTGGCGCGATGGTTAAGAACTGGCTTGGGACGCCAGAGGGCCCTGGTTCAGATCCCACATATGAGGGCCAGTGACACTGCCCTCCACAGCTAAGATGCTGAACAGCAGCTTGACCTGGAGCTGAGCTGCCGTGAGTTGTCGGCGACAGCGTAGGCTGCAGCCCCTGTGGCAGTGGGTTGCCATGGGCTGCTGTGTGTGGCCGGCAGCCGGCGTGAGCTGCCGTCCAGAATCCGGCGACTGATCTGCCTCACCCAGGAAGAGTGCAGTGATGGTGCCGACTTGGGCCGGTGAGGCGGCGTCCTCCACAACTAGACTGAAGAACAAAAAAAGGACAGCAACTTGTCTGTTCCCCTTCCCCCAATTCCCCAGCGCTGTTCCCATCCCCCAATTCCCCAATAAAACGTAAAAAAAAAAATCACTTTATTAAAAAAAATTAATTACATGAATGGCATTGTTTTAACAATTTTACAGATCGTCTTAATGTCTAGCCTAATAGAAGACTGGTAGATTCTCATAATGCCTGTTATACTTGCTGTTGCATGATCACATATCTGGAAAACTCCACTATGCACTTGTGAAAGAATGAGAGTGGAAAAGGCAACAACAACAACAAAAACTTCGTATTATCACAAAAATAGCTCTGACATCGCAGAACCCCAAAAACAATCTTGAGGCACCCCAGCCCACACCCAGAGAATCACTTGCTCTAACAGTGTGGGAATTCACTCTCCCACACTTTCAATGACTAATTTATATGCTCTCCTCTTGCCTCAGCTCTCCAACAGGCCACCCGCCTTTTCTCGATCTTAGCTGCTTCCTACTTCACAAAGAAAATACAACAGTAAGAAGAAAGCTTCACCAAGGTCCCACCACTGAACCCACCACCCACAAGCTCTGCACCCTTACTCTACTTGTTCTACTGTAACCACGCTTGGAGTTCTGGTGAACAGATCCCACCACCTCTCACTACCCGGGTCCCTGCTCCTGCAATTCTCCTCTCCCTTCTGGAAGAAACACACAAATATGCTTTACAATTAGCCATCAGCAGCTTTTGACATAGTTCCCCATTTCCTTTACCTGCATTACTCTCCTTTGCTCGTTCTCCAAGACCCCACCATCAGGTTTTCCTCCCACCTCAATGGGCCAATAGGTCTTCACTCTAACACTTGATGCCCTAGGGCACCCCCCCAAATTTGTATCTTTAGCCCAAACCTAAATTTCAGATTCCCATGTCCAGATGCCCACCTGACTTCTCCACCTGGGTATCTCAGTGCACTTGTCAGAGAATCCCAAGTCCTGTAATGGCCACTTCAAGATCTAGCCCTTTGACTATGACCTTGTCCCTCACACTCCCACATTCTGCTCAAGCCTCACTGGCATACTGCTGTCCGAAACGTACCTGTGCACTTAGTATTCCCTCTGCCTGGAAGTTCCCGACCCCAGTATCCTCATGACTCACCCCTTTATCTCCCCTAGCTATTTCTTCAGTTACACCTGCCCTAAACAACCTACCTAAAGCTGATTCCTCACTTCCTAGTTCCCATTCCTGCTTTCATATTTCCTTTGGACTGAACACTAAGTCATTCACATATTTTCTTATTTTTTTTCCCCCTCTAAAATGTAAGTTCCATAAAGATAACTGTTTTTGTTTTGTTCACTACTATCTCCAACACTGGTACATAAAGAGGCACGCAAATAACTTTCCAAGAATAATAAAATATTTGTTAAATTAATTCTAATGTTTCTACATCGACTGCCTCTTTCAATTTCTGCTGCAACACCCTAATCTCATGATTCCCAGAGTTCTCTACCCAAGTGCCCTAATCAAAGTGAGAAATGGAGAAAATGTAGGGGGGTTGGGGAGAGGAGTTCCTCTACTGCATACTCTCAAGAGGCCTTATTAAGCTGAATGATTCTTTGGAATCTAATGTTTTATTGTAAACCTTCATGCTTATTTTCCTTCTACTCTTCATTTTCACGTAAAACAGTGTTGCCCCTTCCCAGAGCTTCAGTTAAAACTGACTCTCCAAGAGGCTTTGCCTTGTCTATTGTTGAAGCTTCAAAACAGGCTGTCACCTCCTAGGCTGTGTGCACCTCCCAAACCCAAGTCTTTGCCAAGTCATCTCTGGGCCATTGCCAAGGTCTCCTAAATGGCTTACCTGCCTGGTATACCTCCTGGTCACCGCCCATTCCTCATAGCTCTGTACTGACGAGCTCAGGCTCCAAAGCAGTGGTTTTCAAAGAGCTGAGAACTTGCACTTCCAAAATGTTCCCCCGTGGTCAGTGACCACTCTTTAAAAACCACTGCTCTAGTGTCAATCTCCATGGATTAGATTCCTTGTTTGACCCACTCCCACTGCAAGGCTCTAACAGCTGGGGCAGTTCACTTGAGCTCTCAGTACCTTAGATTACTCATACATCAAATGGCGATGACAGTATCTACCTCACAGAATGGTTATTACAGTGCCAGCACTGGGCACAGCGAGAGCTTAACACAAATCACCTTAGTTATGTTGCTTCAACTGGGAGAGGCCCAACAGAAAATGCTTCCCACAGGATCAAGTCTAAACCCCTCAACAATGGAGCAAAAAGTCATTTCACCATCTTCTCTCTGGCTACTCAGTTACAGAAAGCTATGACTACAGTCACACTCATCTCCCAGTTGTATGGCCACACCTCAAGATTTCTCACCTTAATTCCCCTTCCTTCTCTAGAATTTACTTCCTCATCACCATCTACATTTGACCATCCTTCCCTTCATGGGTCATCCGGTCTTCTGAAAAATTTCTAGCCACCTCATCTATGCATCTTCCTGACCCCTGGATCTGAACCACTTGGTCCTTAATAAGTATTCACATACTGTCCACTTGTCTTTAAGTCGATATGGGATTGGTGGGTAGATGTGGGATTGGTAGAAAGAGACGGATGGATGGATGGATATGTGATGAAGCCAATGTAGCAAAATGTTAACTGTAGAATCCAGCTGATGTGTCCATATAGGCGTTCATGATAAAATTCTGTCAAGTTTTTATTTTTTTTAAAGATTTTATTAGGGAATTGGGGGAGGGAACAGCGTTGGGAATTGGGGTAAGGGGCACAGACGAGTTGCTGTCCTTTTGTTCTTCAGTCTAGTTGTGGAGGAAGTCGCTTCACTGGCCCATGTTGTTATTATCATTGCCCTTTTCCTGGGTGAGGCAGTGGCTCACCTGCCATTGGACAGCCACTCACGGCAGCCCACTGAAGACCCACTGCAGCCTCTGCTGTCACCGGTGACTCACGGCAGCCCAGCTCCAGGTCGAGCTGTTGTTCACCATCTTAGCTGTAGAGGGCACAGCATTACTGGTCCATGTGGGATCTGAATCGGGGCCCTGCTGCTCAGAGCTCGCGCTCCCAAGCCAACTCTTAACTAACGAGCCACTTGGCCGGCACTCTGTCAACTTTTTAAATGATCATAATAAACATGTTTTTTGGGGGGCGGGGGGAAATGATACCTACAAGTCACAGGTCCTGACTTAACCGGGGCTGAAAGAAACCACAACCTCCACCAGCAATGTGGCCCCTCCCCTGACTCCGCACAGCAGAAAACAAGTTGTCCAGCCTGGGAGCTCCGCTCCAGTTAAGAGGTACAAAACCAAACCCCGACTGAGAAAGAAACTGCTACGGGGAGTGGGTGGGTGTCATAATCACAATGTTATTTTACTCAGATACAAGTTAACTGTCACCACCAGGTGGGCCGCACAATGTACCTATTCCCAACAACAGTTAGCTACTGACCTAGAAACGACCTCAGCGGCCAGTACTTTTGGGGTGTTCGTCGCACGGAAGGGCAGTCGAGTCACTGCTCCGTAGGCAGCAGAGCCGGGCGCCAGGCCGTGGGCTCCGGCCCGTCAGCCCACTTCCTATCACCCCGGCGCGTCCTGACAACCACTGGGAATGACGGCCCGCACTCTGTCCCCGCGCCGATGAGCACGCAGGGTTACGAGATGAAGATTGAGAACCTCGGCCAAGGTCAGAGCAGGGCAGCCTGCGTCCGCCCTGGCCCGGACTGAGACCCGCGGCCCCAGGGAGGCGCCAGTGGCGGCCGGGTGGGGGTGGCTCCCCAGACCCCCACCGGGGTGAGGGGCGCGGCCCGGGCGCTTGTCCAAGGCGCACCTCACTCACATGTTGTTGAAGCGGAACAAGTCGTCGCACGTGAAGGCCCGAAGCGTAGTCATTACGCCGCCGCCGCCGCTGCAGCCGGCTCGCCTCAACCGCGCGCCCGCCGCCCCGGAAGTCGCCCAGCGAGCGTCCGGGCGGTCACTGCTTCCGGGCCACCAGTTCTTTGGCAAACCATGGAGCGACGCAGCTCCCTCTGGCGGCCAGAGTCAGGAATTGCCAGGCCACTTCTGGAAGGTCACAGATGAGTGAGTCTTACAGACATCAGAACCTCTAAATCCCTCCGGAGTGACACCTAGAAAGGAGACACAAAGCTGTCGGGAGTAGGAAACCAAAGCAGACAAATGGGGTTCAGGACCACTTGGGCATCCATTGGTAAATGAGGAAGGAAGTAGAAAGGAATGGGAGGATTCATGCTCCAAATGCAGACCCAGTATGGGATCTCAAATTTTCTAATACCACATTTAAAAACAAAAAAATAAAGGTGAAATTAATTTTAATAATGTTTTATTTTACCCAGTAGATCTCAAATGTTATCATTTCACATGTTATCAATAGAAAAAAATATTAATGAAATGTTTTACTTTTTTGTGGGGTTTTTTTTTGCTATGTCTTAAATCATTTGTGAATTTTACATTTGCCACATATTTCAATCTGGGAGCTAAACTGTTATCAAAAATACTTCTTCTGTATTTAGATTTCATAAAATGTATACATAAAATATATGGTTAAAATAGTAGCTTCACATACCCAAACAGTTTCAATCATACTAAGCTTTCAAATAACTGAGTAGAACATCAGTTTTCAAATTTAAATGAAAGTTAAATAAAGTTAAAAATTTTCTTCGTTAGTGGCACTAGCCACATTTCCAGTAGTCAACAGCCCCACAGGTAGAGGCTATCACCATATTGCACTAGCCCAGGTCTAGTCTAAGAAACGAGCATGTCCTACCCACTCTTGGAGGTTCTTTCTCTTCACCTCCTTTCTAAGCAACTACTGAGGTGGTTTGGGGGGACAGTTTGCACAAGTCAAACCGACCCAAAGGACTTCTCAAGAAGTCTAAATTCCAAGACCCTCACATCTCTAATTGTCCTGGGGCCCAAGTTGGTCCATAGGGATCTCTTCAGCAGCCTCCTGCCCAGACATGTGACCCAGGTGTGGAAGGAGAAAAAAAAAACATGATTGAGGAAGTAGGTAGGCCCATAATAAGAATCTCCCAAGATCCAAAAACAGATCCAAACATTGTTTCCAAAACCTCAACAAGATAGGCATGTTAGTGTAAACACACATGTAAGAGTCCCTGGAACTTACAAACTTATGTCCATAGGTACTACTGAGACAGCATAGGTAGCCTAGGAAATTGACAACCCCCTCCAGGGTAAGAGGTGAGGTGCCTCGCTGGTTACACAAGTAACAAATGACTATCCAGTATCTGCAGGTGGAGAAAAACAAGAACCAGTTTAATCCAGCTAGGCTGATCCTTATGACCTCGACCTGACCTTTTAGCTAATTATGTCATTATAATCTCATTTACATTGCAGTTACTACTACTCCCATCATTCATCTGACCCCGTGACAGTTCCAGAGGAATCAAATAAGGAAGAAAAAAACAGGAAATGAAGGGTCCCGCTCAGGAAGAGGAGATGAATGAACCACATCAATAAGCCATCACCAATTCCCACCCCAGGAGAGATACCCCTGATTGTGAGCTTTGGAGAAGCTCCTTCTCTGAGTTTGCCTGCACTTTCCTCTCAAGTGTGTACTTTCATTTTCAATAAATCACTTTTGCTTTCTTGCATCTGTCTTGCTCTTGAATTATTTCTTTCATAGAGACAAGAACCCAGTCATTGCTGCTCTGGTTTGAGTCCTGTCTTGGACATCCTCATGAGCCTCTGGGAACACTACAGGTGCACCAGGAGGGCAGAATGATGTGACAACAAGCTCAGCTTCTGCCTGCCAGGTAGTTAAGCAGGGAAGTTTATTATAGAAATTTCCTATCAGCAAAGCCTAATGTACCACATTAAGTGAATGTCAAAAGAATTTTTAGAAAAGGTAAAATTTCTCTTATGCAAATATTAAATGAACATTTGTCAGAGATTTTAACTCTTTAATCTATGAAAGGACCAGTGAGATGTCACAGCCTGCTCAAAGGAGAATTTAAGATGCACAAGGCAATCAGAATTGCTGAAATTTATTTAGAAGTAGGTATAGAGCAGTAATCTACAAGGTGTGTTTAAAAAAAAAATACGGTGAATGCTGCTTCCAAGTGCCATCCAATGGAAAGTCAGGGATCTTCAATACAGGAAGCGGCACGGCAAACTTAGTAACATCGTGTGACAAGTTTCAACTTGTTTGGTACAGTTAGTCAGGTGTGAGCTACAGTTGAGAGCAGGTGTGTTTTAAAGTGTGCTATAAATCACCCTCCATCATGACCATGCTATGTGTCACACATCGCTTCTGGTATAGCAATTCCTGTCAAATAAAAACATTACTGTGTGTCCTCATCCACCTTAGTCACTGGATCTGGCACAGTGCAACTTCTGGCTCTTCCTCAAAGTAAAAATGACCATGAAAGGTAAACGTTTTGAATCGATTCAGGACATTGAGGCAGCCATGACAGCGCAAAGAAAGACACTCACAAAAGAGGACTTCCAGAACAGCTTCCGAAAGTGGCAAGAATGAAGGGATAAGTGTGTTTGAAGCAAGGGGGAGTATTTTGAGAGGGATTATTGGCAATGTATCTTTTACTATAATAAGTTTTTTTAAATTTAAACATTCACCATATTTTTTTATTGCACCTCGTATTGCATCTCCTGGATACACATGATACATTTAATTTCTATAGACAATAATAATTTTCATAACTATTAATTTCCACAGCTTACAGATTTGTAAAATAGGTCAAAAACAATAAAAGGCAGAGTTAACCTGGAACAGTGTACCTGACCAGACACCCAGTCAACTTTTCTTGGTCATTTCCAAATGTCTCACAATTGTTTTCTGAAATTAACTAATATTGGTTTGAATTTTGTTGGTTGTGAAGTTTTGATAGTTTTTATAATTTTTTATTTTGATTTATTAGCAATATAAACAGGAATTTATGACTACTTTATGTTTGTACTTATTTAAGTAACGGTAAAATAAAAGCAATTTTGATTTTTAAAAGCACTGTAGGTTTAACATGAAGGCAACACTCGACACCTGAAGGCACTGGATGCTATGGGCTACCAGTTTGCAACCAGTGATAGAAATTATGATTTAGAATCATCATTTTCAGTCACAGATCAAAACTCTACAGTAGCTACATCGCAATGGCAATGTGTACCAGGTCATGAAAAATGAAGAGGAAATTACAGAGAGCATCCTGGAAACACAAGCTGGATCTCTTTTCTCTCCCTATTTGTCTACTTATTTTTAAACCTTTATCAGTTTCCATTGCTGAGCACCTCCAGTGAATTAGCATCTAGAAGGGGTGCCTGCCAGGTGCCCAGTAAATATCAATTGAATGGTTGAATGAAAGGTGACGTACAGATTATCCAGAAAACATGTCATCCTTAGTAGTTTACAAACAGGTGTTCATGTTATCAACTAACTTATTTCACTGTGCCTTAGTTTCTGCAAAAGGTTCATAATAATAGTATTTGCCTCATTGAGTTGTTAGGATTAATGAGCTAATATTTGTAAAGCACTTGGAATAGTGTTTTCCATTTAAGTGTTTGTTAAAGAAAGTAAGTAAAATATTTTGCATTTTGAAGAATCGAAACTTTGAAATGTAGAGCATGGGAGAGGCAAATCCCTTGGCCGTGGAATCCTTAGCACAGTCAGTGCAGAAGTGGCAGCACATTGTTCACAACCCGATGAGCAGCTGGTTCTAGATGGACAGGTCCTTTGAAGCCAACTCCCTTTCTCTCATTGTCTTGCTCCACCCAGAAAAGCCTACATGTCAGCTCCCCTTGTTTTATTTCATTTTTTTATTAGGGCTCTTTACATTTTTTTAAAAAATCTGTGTTATGTGATAAAGTGATATATGCACATTATTTAGAAAATTGAAGACTTGTAGAAAGATACAAAGAAGAAAGCAACACATCATTCAAAATTCTACCATCCATGAATAAATCATGTTAACCCTTGAAGAAATTCAGATATCTGTTTTTATTTTTAGCTGAGTCATCCTGCCACCTGTTGGCAGCTCAGCAGCAGCTCAGCTCCAGCTCAGCTCCAGCTGAGAATCAAACCAGCGACCCTGTTGCTCAGAGCTCACACTCTTGAGCAAGCTCTTAACCAACTGAGCCACTCGGCAGGCACCAGATATCTTTTTATGTAGTTTAAGTGGAGTGAGAAAAAGATGTTTACTTAAAAGAGGCTCAGATTATATATGTTAATATTAAATTAAAAGTATTACTTTAATTTTTTTTTAATTTAGCAGAAGATATCTTGGTGTAGAATTAATCCCTGGTTGTTCACAGAATGTAAAAGGATTTATGAGACTACAAGAGTAAGAAAGATTTATTGAAAGTTAAAGAGAGAGAGAGAGAGTTCTGGCAAAAGGAATTTTGCCAGGGCAGAGCCTGATAGGGACAGCTGCGGAAGATCTTGAAAGTTGCTGGCAAAGGGATTTTTGCCAGGGTACAGCCCAACAGGGACAACTGTGCCAATGAGGAATGCTGAGGTTTTATATTTTTCCATGCAGGATGTAGGGTGCTTGTCAGCTTGCATGGGGGCTGCCATTACAATTGTCTTCTCCTGGGGACCGTCCTGTTCCCATCTATGATGTATGTCAGTCAGCTTGCAGGAGGTTGCTGTTGCGATTGGGAGCAGTTCTGTTCCTACCTATGATGATGTAAGATACTTGTCAGCCTGCAGGTGCAGTGCTAGCCAGGGGATTCAGAGCCAAGCAATTAATGTTTAGCTTGTTCCTGTTAGCCCACAAGCTCGCTCCTGTTAACTCTTTGCCTGTCCCATCCTGCCAGCTCACAAGCCCGCTCCTGATAACTCTTTACTTGTCTCATCAGAAGAGAACTGAATTAAAACTAAAGACAGTGTTGAACCTAAAGGTTTCCTTTAAAGCTTAAGGATGTATTTTATTACATCATATATATTAAATATGGTTTCAACATCTTAATGAAAATCATTAAGAGATTGAATAATATTTTTATTATAAATTTCAATTTAGGAGTCTATTGTCTCTTTGTAATGAAAGGTGAGCTGATTATGATTTTTGTCTCTTCTACCCTATTCTCCTGATTATATTGCTTGTATCATTGTTACTTTTCAGAACGTACACCTACATCTGTGTTACAACTATGCATCCTTGTTTTTTGGTTTTTAAGTCTATAATTGAGGGGATGTAACCCTCACCACCATTTTTTTATTACAGTTTTTCCATTCCATTCTTCATTTTGATTCATTTATGAATTGGCTGGACTTTATTTTAGTGTATTTTTTTTCTTTCTTTGTTTTGCTTTGCCTTGTTTTTCGGGGGCTGGTCCTCTACTTCCAGAGCTCATTGGCCTGTTAGAATGTCTGATTGGAATATTGGCTGGCTGTCCATGGATCCCATGTTCTTTCCCCCCAGGACTTTGTAAACATCATTAATCTATTATGAGTTTCTTTTGGTGTTTAATGTTTCTGGGGAAAAGAGTAAAGCCAGCATGATTTTTCCCTTTTGTTGGTGACTTAGTTTATATTGGAGTGTTATTAGTCATAACACTTCCAGAAATAAAACATTTTTAACAGAGCATACATTTTAAATGTGATGAATCTGTGGCAATATCATCAGTTTAACATTGAAATCTACCCAAAAAAAACAAAAAAAAAAGAGAAAGAAAGGAAGGTAAAGAAAAGACCTCAAAGCTGGGTCACTCCCACATTGCCAGTGAGAATGCAAAATGGCATAGCCTCTCTGGAAAACAGTTTGGTGATTTCTTCAAAAACTAAATATGCAACTACCATTTAACTCAGCATTTGGGCTTCTAGGCATTTATCCCAGTGAAATGAAAACGTACGTTCACACGAAAACCTGTACACAAATACTTAAACCACAGTTAAAAAGACTCAAAAGTCTGTGTACTGTTTGAATCTATTTATATGAGATTCTGGAAAAGGCAGAATTATAGGAACAGAAAACAGGTCAGTGGTTGCTGGGGACTGGGGTGGGGGAAATGGGAGAAGGCTTTGATGGGACGGATCATGATGGAGGCTCCATGACTGAATGTATCCACCAAATATTTGTAGAACATACACTAAAAAGAGTGAACTTTACTGTATGCAAGTTATACCTTAATAAAACTGACTTCAAAAAATAGAATCAACATCACCTCCACATCATTGTCCCCACCATTTCAATGCATTTATTTGAAAAGCGTGAAATACATTAAACCCCTTGGAGTCCTACAGTTATTTAGCCTTCTAGGACATGCTGTTATTGATTTCTGTTTCAATGCATTAGAGTTTGTTTTTAAGATGCAGAAAAACACTGTTTCTGTCCTGGTTGCACATTTTCCCTACATTGAGGATGACTCATAGAACTTTTTATTTATCATTTTACATTGTGTAATTCATTTTACTGCTTAGTTGGAAAAAATGACAAGCTTTTACCACATTTTATCACAAAGCGTTTTCCTGCTCATTGAGACAAAACACCGTGTCCTCTTCTGTAAATAGCGTTGACCCAGATTCGCACCCATCATGGCAAAATTCCACATTTAAACAAACAAACAGCTTGGCATTTCATCTGTTGTTGCTCCATTTCTTTTCCTTCATATCGTGTGGAAATGACAAAGTGCACAACAAATATACATTTTAATAATTTCCTAAGCAATGTGATTAACAATAAAGCAGTTTGGATGGATTGCTTTCAAATAAAAATTATATTTTTTACAAAATAATAACTGGACATGAGAGATGCATTGACTCTGACCATCAATGTCACCATCTATTTTCAGTTTTGCTAACTGGGTTGTACAAATGCACTTACCGTTCATGTTAAGAGCTGACTACAGGTTTCAATTAAACAAGGCAGCATCACACATCTTCTCCCTACCAATACCTCACTAAAATGAGAATAAAAAAAGAATTTAAAATTTTCTCTTAAGGGCATAAATCCATAAGAACAAAGAGAATGGAGGAGATAATAGCCAATGAGAACTGGCAAAAAAATTATGGGTGCTGGTAAACTCATTTAGGAGACAGAAGCCAGCTGACATTTTAGCTGCTGCAGAAGGAAAAGCCAGGAGGCAAGGCAACTGAGTTCTGGGGCAGAATCTGGTGAAGCTCAGGGACTAGAAAAGATAGGTACAATAAAGGGAGGAAATGAGAGACTTACTCCCTGGAGAGGCACAGGCAGCTGTGTCCCTGAGCTCAGAGCACAGCAGTGAAGGGTGAGGGTGAGATACTGTATTGAAAATTGGGATTAAGTAAAAGTTGGCATTTTGAAAGATGAATGCCCTGCAGACCACTTGCTTGTTTGCTTCCAGAATGATGGCAGCTAGATTTAATCTCATCCTGCAACCCCAGTAGGATATTGGAGAAATTTTTTCTGGGGAAACCGCCTGACCCAAGTGAAAAGCCCCACAGATAGTCACATTTTTCAGCCCGCCAATAAAATGAACACGTTGCCACATGGTCACCCTAAGGGAAGCACCAATTCACAAACTCTGCCCAATGTACATAGCTTCCAATAAGCTTTGGTGCTTTACATTTAATAATCAATAGTGAGAAATTATAAATAGTTAAAATAGTTTTAGAAAGTTATAAAGTAGTTAAAAAGTTATAAGTAGTTAAAAGAACCCCCCAAAAGAGATCAATAAGATCAAACAGAATAATAGAACTGGGATGAAAAGGGGGAAAAATCATACTATAACTAATATCCACAGAGAGATAAGAAGATATTACATCCATGGTGGGAAAAAAGAGCAATATGTTACTAAAATTACATTCAGAGACAAAAATGAATTCTTTTTGGGGGGAAGGAGTTATCTTTATTGTATAAATTATATATATATAAAATATATAAATATAAAATATATATATAAAATATATATAAATTGATTAGTAAAACAGCCACCAAAAACTTACCATTCTCCATATACAAGTGTGTTCTATTTTTAAAAAATTTTTATTTTTCAGTTACAGTTGACATATAATATTATATTAGTTTCAGGTGTACAACATAGTGATTAGACATTTATATAACTTCTGAAGTAATCACCCCAATAAATCTACTACCCATCTGACACCATACATAGTTATTATAATATTATTGACTATATTACCTATGGTATACTTTACATCCCCATGACTGTCCTTATAATTGACACTTTGCATGTCTTAATCTTTTCTCTTTTTTACTCATCTTCCCAACCCCCCTCCCATCTCACAACCATCAAAATGTTCTCTACATCTATGAGTTTGTTTCTGTTTTGTTTTGTTTATTTTGGTTTTAAGATTCGTGTGATATTTGTCTTTCTCTGTCTGACTTATTTCAGTAAGCAAAATAACCTCTAAGTCCATCCATGTTGTTGCAGATGACACGATTTCATTCTTTTTTATGGCTGAGTAATAGTCCATTGTAAGAGTATATATGTACTACTTTGAAGTGAAATTTCTGGGTCCTTCTTTGTCTCTTATTATAGCTTTTGTTTTAAAGTCTGTTTTGTCTGATATAAGTATTGATACCCCAGCTTTTTTTAAATTTCAATTTGCATGAAATATCTTTTTCCATCCCTTCACTTTCAGTCTGTGTGTCTTTCGATCTGAGGTGAGTCTCTTGTATACAGCATATGCAAGGGTCTTACTTTCTTATTCATTCAGCCACTCTATGCCTTTT
This sequence comes from Hipposideros armiger, assembly GCF_001890085.2. Classification (NCBI taxonomy): domain Eukaryota; kingdom Metazoa; phylum Chordata; class Mammalia; order Chiroptera; family Hipposideridae; genus Hipposideros; species Hipposideros armiger. Next base: position 1,611,969 of record NW_017731545.1, on the reverse strand, counting down.
GATTGAGCATTTAATCCATTTACATTTTAAGTAATTATTGATAGATATAGTTATTTTCATTTTATTATTGATAAAAAATGAAATCTTGAAAATTGCAAATGCTATTATAAATAAAAAATTCAATAATTGAAGCAATGTCCCCCAAAAGTATAAGAAATAAAGACAAAGGAACAGGAAGTAGGAATAAAGCTCAAAAAAAAAAGGAGCTCAATTTAGTAGGTCCAATATTCAAATAATAAGAATTACACAAAAAGAAAACAAATAATCAAACAAAAAAAGAGTGCAAAAATGATCATTTTGAATGGTGACCAGATTTTTTTTTTTTAAGATTTTTTATTGGGCAATTGGGGGGATGGGAACAGTACTGGGGAATTGGGGGAAAGGGAACAGACAAGTTGCTGTCGTTTTGTTCTTCATTCTAGTTGTGGAGGACGTTGCTTCACTGGCCCAAGTTTGCACCATCATTGCGCTCTTCCCGGGCAAGGCAGATCAGTCGCCGACTTCTGGACAGCCGCTCACTGCGGCTGCTGGCCGCTCACGCTGGCTGCTGGCTA